>NW_007255971.1:10735-12840 GCF_000164805.1 Carlito syrichta | reverse complement strand
CCCACCGCCCCACTCCCCGTTAAAGAAGCATAGTTTTTAAAGATATGAATCTGTCATGGAATCCAAACTACAAATGCTGGGGGTTAGTGAAATATTTCTTAGTGATTCATGCAATTTAATTCAAAACAATGTTTATATTAAATGGAAAGATCCAAAGAATTAGAAAGGAGAAATGAGTCTGGGAAGGGATTTTTTGAGTAGGAAAGACAGAAGATGTATTCTTCCTTTCACTGTTATCTCATTAGGTCTGCCACGATGGGTAGAGAATTCAAGGACTAGTAACTAAGTATTTAGGAGGTCGTAGCTTCTCTTTGAAGTGGTGGCAAGCAGGCAACTAAAGACATATTAGCATCCTCAATCAGAACATAGGATGAATGAAGGTACAGCTGAGGAAATTGACAACTGACTGATGCGAGCTTTCACTTGCTCATTACAATGACGCCTAGGGAGCCAGTGAGGATTGCTTCAGAAAGGAGTCTCTTAGCCACTTCTTTTGCTTCCATGAGTTGAGTAGCTGTGTGGAGAAAATAACATAGAATTTTGCTTAATCACATTTCTTTTCAAAAAAGGAAAGTGAGAATCTATAATTGAAAAAGAAAATACCATTCCAGCATGTCATCTGAGTGGTCCCCAGAATAGACTTATCATGTTAGGGACCAATTTTGACCTGTAGATAAACGGCATTACTTCACTTTAGGGGCAAGAAGTTCAACTTTAGAGGACACCCTAAAATGTTGGGAGGCTGACTGAAAAAATAACTAAAATGGAAAATACTTATTTTGCTTAAGGAATTTATTCTTTTCACCACTGTCTCCTGACACTTGAATTTTCTTCTTTTTTATCTTCATAAAAGTCTGATGGCCAGGCATGGTGGCTCATGTCTGTAATCCCAAGCACTTTGGGAGGAGGAGGTAAGAGAATTGCCTAAACCCAGGGATTTGAGACCAGCCTAGGCAACTTGACAAGTTCTCATCTCTACAATAAATCAAAAAATTAGCCAGTTGTGGTGGCTCATGCCTGTGGTTCCAGCTACTTGAAAGGCCAAGGTGGAAGGATCACCTGAGCCCAGCAGGTCGAGGCTGCAGTAGTCATGACAGTGCCGCACACTGCACTCCATCTGGACAAGACTGAGACTCTGACAAAAAAAAAAATTGTAGATAATAATAAACAAAAAATTATGGTGAATTATCAAAAACAAATAGACATTAACCAGGAATTCTCTTTCTATGACATCACTCCAAGAAATAATCAGAAGTGCAAAAAGGGATTAATGTTCAAGGATGTTTTAAGACATGTATATTTTATTTATATTTGAGAAAATGCACAATAACCTAAAAATTTTATAATGATAATAAATATTTATTGAGTATTAACTTTGTACCAGAATCTATTAGGAGCGCTTATATTGTTTGTCTTTTACAACAAATCTAGGATGTAGGTGTTGTTATTTATACTCATTTTGGAGATAAGAAAGCCAAGGCTCTAAGAGGTTAAGCCATTTTCCCAAAGTCACTCATCTGATAAAAATTGGAGTGGGTATTCTGACTCCGGAACCCATCGTTTTAGTATCTGTGTTAAATATCTTCTTTGTATGTAATGAAATGATTAGATACATCTTGGGACATCGTAATAGGATATTTTCCAAAATTAAACACTATAATTTTGAAGAACAGTAATGAAAGATGAAAAACAATATAATGTTAAGTAAATAAACTAAAGATACAAAATAGTGCATGCAGTATTATCTCAATTGTATAAGATTCAAAAGAAATATACTGAAGTGTTAACTGAACATAAATCTGGATGATAAATTGAAATTTGTGTCATTCTTTTGGCATTTTCTAGTTCTTTATATACATATATTTTGCTTCCATAATTATGAAGAAAGTTATTGTGTAGCAGCTGTATAGTGAGGAGAAGCTTTTTGCATTTTTATTCCGTAAGAAAGTTTGATATGAAATCTATAGTTTGAATATTGTTTGTTTGCCCCCATTAAAACTCATGTTGAAATCTGATACTCAGTGTGGGAGGTGGGGCCTAAGGGGAGGTGTCTGGGTCATGGGGGCAGATCCTTCCTGAGTAGGAATAGGTGAGTTGAGTTCTTT
>NW_007255971.1:0-10715 GCF_000164805.1 Carlito syrichta | reverse complement strand
TCTCTCTCTCTTTTTCTCTCTCTTCCTCTCTCATCACATGATCTCTGCACATAGCAGCTCCCCTTCATTTTCCACCAAGAGTAGAAGGAGCCTGAAGGCCCTCACCAGTTGCAGATGACCAACCTTGAACTCTTGCAGCCATCAGAACTGTGAGCCAGATAAACCTTTCTTCTCTATAAATTACCTCAGGTTTTCCTTTATAGCAACACAAAACAGACTAAGATTAAAAACTTGGGAGTTGCTTAGGAATTTGTAGGAAAATTTACACAAAGAGCCCAAACATTTGGTGGGGGGGAGGAACAAGAATCTGATTCCTTTTGGTGATTCAGCTACTGAAATTTGTTGGGGAGGTTATGGTGGCTTAACTAAGTAGCAGTAAGATGCAATTATTTGTAAAGTAAAATAATCATGAAGGTGGAAAAGAGCTGGGGTTAGCTGATGTTCCCTGCAGTCATAAACCTTCTCATAGGGTCAGCACATCCCAGTTAGGATGCAATGAGTGGCATAATACCCGGTTGAAATTGGCCTAAGTAATAAAATATTACTTTCTGTTGGAAGCCTAGAGGCAAAATGGTTCCAGATTTTGCTCAGCAACCCAGGTGCTCTTCAATCTTTTCTCTCACCATCCTCACTATGTTGACAACATCTTCTTTTATTGTCTCATGACGGTTGGAGTCATGTTGAGCATCACATGTAGAAGAGATCACCTTCAATGTATATGGAAAGTTGTTTCCCCACACACATTTTTTCTTACTATGGAGAAAAACCTTTTTCTGAAATCCCTGGTATACTTCCTTGGTTCCTATTGGGTAGGATTAAATACCAGCAAGAGAGTGAGGTGAGAAGGGTAGAATGTCTTTGAGGTAGGCAACAAACATTTTCTGCATTAGTTATTCTGGGTGATGTAGTGCGGATAGTAGAACTTGACCTGGTCCTTTAGAGGAACCAGCTGTGTAATCAAACATTGTAAACTGAAAGCACCAGTCAGATTTGACATGGAGCACCTTGGATGAATGTAGCAATGACTGGCGATGAAGGTCAGGGAGCAACATCCTGGATGAGATAAAGATCAAGCATCCCTGAGATTTCTGGGTATCACAAAGAGAAGACCTAGGCGTGATTTGAGTGATTTAATGGGCACATTTAAAGGAAATACGCCAGGCACGGTGGCTCATGGCTGTAATCCCAGCAATTTGGGAGGCTGAGGCAGGAGGATCATTTGAGGCCAGGAGTTTGAGACCAACCTGGATAACAAAGTGAGACTTTGGGAAGGAAGGAAAGAAGGAAGGAAGGAAGGAAGGAAGGAAGGAAGGAAGGAAGGAAGGAAGGAAGGAAGGAAGGAAAGAAGGAAGATAGATTAGTTGGACATGGTGATGCATGCCTGTAGATCCAGCTACTTGGAAGGCTGAGACAGCAGGATCATCTGAGCCCATGGCTGCAGTGAGCCATGATCGTGTCACTGCACTCCAGCCTGGGTGACAGAGTGAGACCCTGTCCAAAAAAAAGGAGATGTGAGTATTAAAGATGGCTGACTAGATGCAGCTGGATACACCTCCATGAGAGGAACCAAAATAACAAGCAAACCTTCACACTTCAAAAATATGTTTTGAGAAAAAAAACACTGAACTTTAATCGAGAGGCAATAGAAGACACCGTGGTTGAAGAGAGAAGAAGCAGGGCTGCCTGCTTGGCATCATGAGGAGCCAGGACTGGCCTGCAGACCCCGACATCAAGAGCCAGGACTGGCCCCCAGAGTCCCCAAGGAAGGGGGACTCTGAGTGAAGGACCCCAGGCACCACTGCAGAACTTTGAGATCCTAGCTACAAGAGTTCCCACTACCCCTGCAGACCTTTGGACTGCCAGGGGAAGCAGCCTAGAAAATACACAAAGGCACCCCGTGAACCCGCTTGGAGTCCCCATGGTTTTAGTGTGCCAGGCTGCTGCAACAAAATATGACTCTGGGTGCCAACTCCACCAGATTCTGTGTCCTTCTTTGCAGCTGCACCACCTGCTGTCTTTCAGACAGGGTGAGAGTAGGGCCCAGGCACACTCATGACCCTTTGACAGGCCCCACCACCATGCCTTCTGGTCCCTCCCAAGACTGCCTGCCTGGCATTCCCATGGGCGAGGAAGGCACAGCACAAGCTCCATTACCCCACCTAAGTGGATTGTTGGTGACCTGGGTGCAATTCACCCCCATCACAGCCAGTGCTTGACCCCGAAGGGCCAGAGGACAAATCTGCTGGCCTGATCCAAGTTCCCCAGGAATGAGGATCAGCCAAGGATATGGAGATGAGATTTACGGCTGGATCTTGAGCCAAAGAGGTGCTTCCACCATCCATGCAGAGAAGAGTGTGGTGTGGGTTCGTGTGGTGATATGGAAGTTGGAAATCCCCCTTCACGAGACCACACTGGGGAGGGTATGACCTGATAACCACAGATTCTGCAAAGAGCAGTCTTGTAGTCCAGAACACCGAGGATGGCTAGAAGATCTGGGTGCAGATGGTTGGAACTATCCTAACTGGTCAGGCCCGTTGCTAAGGCCAGACACTGGAGGGAGACCTGCCAGGTCAGGGGTGTGGAAGCTGGGTAGATTCCAAAGCCACCATTTGGGCTGAAAATTCCAGTTGCCCTCTCCCCCTGAGTGGGCTCTGTGGCACAGAAGAGGTAGCTTTTTCCCTCCCTAGAGAGTTGCTCCAGCAGCCCGAGAGCTGCCCCTAGACCTCTGCCAAGGTCAGTGCTTATATTCCCCTCAGAGGGCTTGGTCGGAGGCTAGGATAGCTTTGCCCTCTCCAGCTGCTTCAGAGGCAGAGCACAGGATGGGACCTCTGAGAGCCCTACATCAGCCCACCACTAGGAACATCCTGGTACCTCCCCAATCACAAAGGTTAAGCAAAATTTCCACCGCCATCACCGCAACTGCCTCTCACCTGAAAGTGCTACCTACTGGCCAGGAGGTTAAAGTGCATGGCCCTTTACAACTGCAGGACACTCAGCTGACTATTAGCTGCAAGCACGACCTACTGGCCAGTGGGGTCAACTGCACAACCTAACATAATTACTGCTGACAGGTGTAGTCCTGGGGAATGCGATGTCTCCCAAGGCCTCCACCTCCCCATTTCAGTAGGAGACAATGAACCTGATCCCAAGCACAGTACAGCGCTACCACAGCCTACAAACTAGCATTTAAGAACCCACTACACTAGGCTATCTATAACCAAGAAATTCATACAGAGCATTAGCCCCCTAAAAACACATAGAAGCAAAGGCAAAGGACCCTACCCAACATTCACAGCAATCACACCCTCAAGGGGGTGAGGAGAAAAAAAATCCCACCCAAGCAAAAATAAATTAAAAAGTAAGCAATGTCAGTGTCTACAAATAAGAAGGAATCTCCACAAAAACTCCAACACAATGAAGAAATATAAGGACCAAAGGACCAACTAGCTCTCTAGCAATGGGCTTTAACCAAAATGAATACATTGACATGATGGATATAGAATTCAAGATATGAATTGTAAGAAAGCTCAATGAGCTCCAAGAGAATGTTAAAAACCAACACCAAAAAATCAGAAAAACAAGGAGATTAAAGATGAAATAAATATATTAACAAAAAACAAACCCAGAACTTTTGGAAATGAGAAATTAACCGGAGGAATTTCAAAACATAATTGAAAGTTTTAACAATTGACTAGATCAAACAGAAGAAAGGATTTCAAAGCTTAAATAGTCTCTCAAATTAACCCAGTCAGACAAAAACAAAGAAATATTAAAGGTGAACAAAGCTGTCAGGAAGAATGGAATTATGGAAAGTGACCAAACCTACTACTTATAAGCATTCATGAGGGAGAAGAAGAAAAAGTAGACCAGGCACAGTGGCTCATGCCTGTAATCCTAGCACTTTGGAAGGCCAAGGTGGATAGATTGCTTGAAACCAGGAGTTCAAGACCAGCCTAGGCAATGTAGCAAGACTTTGTACAAAAAAAAAAAAAAAATTAGCTGTGCATGGTGGCTCATGCCTGTAGTCCCAGCTACTCAGGGAGCCAAGATGAAGGGATTGCCTGAGCTCAGGGTTTTAACACTGTGATGAACAATAATCATGCCACTGTATTCCAGCCTGGCTGACAGAGTGAGAAAGAGAGAGAAGGAAGGAAGGAAGGAAGGAAGGAAGGAAGGAAGGAAGGAAGGAAGGAAGGAAGGAAAGAAGGAAGGAAGGAAGGAGAGAAAGTAGAAGAGTTTGGGGAAAAATTTAGGGAATAAATTAGGGAAATTTCCTTGTTTTTACTAGAGATATAGACATATAGATACAAGAAATTCAGAGAACACTTGGGAGATAATATACAAGATAAATGTCACTAAGGCATATAATCATCATATTATCCAAGGTCAATATGAGAAAATAAACTTAAAGGCAACTAGAGAGAAGTGTCAAATCACCTATAAAAGAAACCTCATTAAGTTAACAGTGAACTTCTCAGCAGAAACTCTACAATCCAGAAGAGTTTGGAAGCCTATTTAGAACCTCCTTAAAGAAAAAAATGTCAGTCAAGAATTTTATATCCTGTCAAACTAAGGTTCATAAATGACGAAGAAGTAAAGTATTTCCTAAACAAGTATTTCCTCCCTAATTCAATGAAACCAGTATTAACCTTGTACCAGAGGACATACTAGGAATTTGTTGCTACTAGAGCAGTCCTACTAGAAATTTTCAAAGAAGTTCTGAACATGAAAGTACATGTAAGTAGAAAGTTCACAGATCCTATAAAGCAATTATGCAATTAAAACTCCAAAGCAACTAGCTACCAAAATGATGACAAGAACAAAATCTAACATATATATAAACTTTGAGTGTAAATAGCTTAAATATTCCACTTACAAGATACAGACTGGTAAATTGGATTTAAAAACAAGACCTAACCATCTGCTGCTTACAAGAAGTCCACATAATGGCTAAAGCCATCTACAGATTCCAAGTAAAGGGGTGGAAAAAGATATATATCACAAATGGAAAACAAAAGCAAGCAGAAGTAACCATTCTTATAGCAGATGAAACAGACTAAGCAAACAATGGTTAAAAAAGACAAAGAAGGGCATTGTACAATGATAAAAGGTTCAATACAACAGGAAAACATATATATATATAAAACAACAGAGCACTGGATTTGTAAACAAATACCACTAGGCCGTAGAAAAGAGATTGATAGCCATACAATAGTAGTGGGGGACTTCAACACTCCACTGACAACACTAGATAGGTCATCAATGCAGAAAGTCAACAAAGAAACTCTGGACTTAAAATGGATTCCAGACCAAATGGATCTAGGAAACATTTACAGAACATTCTATGAAACAACTGCAGAATATATATTTTTCTCATACATGCATGGGACATTCTCCAAAATTGACCATATGCTTGACCACAAGGCAAGTCTCAATAAATTATTTAAAAATCAAAATCATATCAAGCATCTTCTTAGACCACAAAGGAATAAAATTGTAAATCAATGTCAAGAGAATCTCTCAAAATGACACAAGTACATACAAACTAAACAACTTGCTTTTGAATGACCTTTGGGTAACCAATGAAATTAAGATACAAATTTAAAAAATTATTTGAAACAAATGAAAATAGATACACAACACATTAAAATATATGGGATACAGCAAAGCAGTGCTATGAAGAGAGTTTATAGTGTTACATGTCTGCATCAAAAAGATAAAACTCAAATTAACCTAATGTTACACCTCAAGGAACTAAAAGAGCAAGAACAAACCAAGCAAAAAGCTAGCAGAAGAAAAGAAATAACAAAGATCAGATCAGAACTAAAATGAGATTGAGGCCAATAAAAAGATACAAATGATCTGTAATACAAAAAGTTGGTTCTTTAAAAGAATAAACAAGATTGAGAGACTGCTAACTCGTTTATCCTAGAAAAAGAATAAAATATTCAATACACACAATTAAAAGTGATAAAGGAGGCATTGCAACCAATGCAACGGAAATACAAAAGATCATCAATGATTATTATGAGCATCTCTATGTGCACAAACTAGAAAATCTAGAGGAAATGGATAAATTCCTAGAAACAAACAAACTCTCAAGATTGAACCAAGAAGAAATACAAATTCTGAACAGATCATTAATGAGCAATGAAACTGAATAATTAATAAAAATCTTCTAACGACAACAAAAAACCCAGGACCAGATGGATTCACAGACAAATTTTCCCAGATATAAGAGTTGACGCTAAAATTACTAAGACCATCCAAAAATGTCAAGAAGGAAGAATTCCTCTAATTCAACGAAACCAGTATTAACCTTGTACCAAAATTAAGCAAAAAAACAAAACCAAAAAAACTACAGGCCACTGTCTCTAATGAACATAAATGCAGAAATTCTCAACAAAATACTAGCAAACAAAATCCAACAGCACATCAGAAAGATAATTCATCACAATCAATGGGTTTTATTCCAATGGTGCAAAGATGGGCCAATATTTGCAAATCAATAAATGTGACTTACCACAAAAACAGAATTAAAAACAAAGAAATATCATCTCAATAGATGCAGAAAAATCACTTGATAAAATCCAACATCTCTTCATGATAAAAACTAAAAACCTTCAGCATACTAGACATTGAATGGCTATACCCCAAAATAATAAGAACCATATATGACAAACCCACAGCCAGTGTCACACTGAATGAGGAAAAGTTGAAAGCATTCCTACTAACAGCTGGAACAAGACAAGGATATCTATTTCTCACCAGTCCTATTCACCCTAGGACTGGAAGTTCTAGCCAGAGGAAACAGGCAAGAGAAAGAAATAAAAGACACCAATTGGAAAGGAGAAAGTCAAATATCTCTGTTCACTGATAACATGATCATATACCTAGAAAATCTTAAAAACTCCCCCAGAAGATTCCTAGACTTGATAAACAACTTCAGAAAAGTCAAAAGATACAACACCAACACATAAAATCAGTAGCATTTCTATGCACCAATAATGTTCAAACTTAGGGAAAAAATCAAGAACTCAATCCTATTTATAATAGCCACAAAAAAAGAATACCTAGGAATACATTTAACCAAGGAGGTGAACAATCTGGATAACTACAAAACATTGGCAACAGAAATCATACATTTCAAAATCAAATTTAAAAAACATTCTACATTCATGGACTGAAAGAAACAACATTGTTAAAGTGATCATACTGACCAAAGCAATCTAATTCAATATAATTCAATATAATTCCTATCAAAGTATCAACATCATTTTTCATAGATCTGGAAAAAACAATTCTAAAGTTTATTTGAAACCAGAAAAGAGCCCAAAGAGCCAAAGCCATCCTAAACAAAAAGAACAAAGCCAGAAGCATCGCATTACCTGACTTCAAATAATACTACAAGATAGTAATTGAGCACATTACACTGGTACAGAAATAGACACAGAGATCAATAAACTAGAATATGGAACTCAGAAATAAAGCCGTATACCTACAACCAATTGATCTTTGGCAAAATTCACAAAAATAAATAAATAAATAATAAATAAAATAAATAAAAATAAATCAATAATGGAGAAAAAATACTCTATTCAGTAAATAGTGCTGGGAAGATTTACTGGCCATTTGCAAAAGAAACTGGACTTCATCTCACCATGTGCAATAATTAACTCAAAATGTAAATCTAAATGTAAGACCTGATACTATAAAAGCCATAGAAGAAAGCCTAGGAAAAATTCTTCTGGACATTAACTTATGAAAAGAATTTATGACCAAGATCCTCAAAGCAAAGGTGACAAAACCAAAAATAGACAAATGGGACTTAATTAAACTAAAAAGCTTCTGCACAGCAATAGAAATAATCAACAGAGTAAACAGACAACCTATACAATGGGAGAAAATATTTCAAATTATGCCTTTGACAAAGGACTAGTATGCAGAATGTACAATGAACTCAAATAACTTAACAACAAAAAATTCCATTTAAAAGTGGGCAAAGGACATGGACAGACATTTCTCAATAGATACAAGTGACAAATGAGCATATGAAAAAATACAAGTGACAAATGAGCATACGAAAAAATGCTCAACATCACTAATCATCAGAGAAATACAAATGAAAACAACAATGAGATATCAGCTTTATACCAGTCAAAATTGTTTTTATTTAAAAGTCAAAAAACAACAGATGCTGGCAGGCATGTAGAGAAATGGAACGCTAATACACTGTTGGTGGGAAGGTGAATTAATACAAACTCTGTGGTAAACAGTATGACTATTTCTGAAAGAACTAAAAATAGTGCTATCTTAGTCTCAGCTATCCCATTACTAGGCATGTATCCAAAGGAAAAGAATTCATTATATTAAAAAGACACCTATTTGCACTCGTATGTTTATTGCAGCACTATTCACAATATCAAAGTCATTCAATCAATCTAAGTGTCCATCAACAGATGACTGAAAAAAGAAAATGGAGCATATATACATCATGGAATAAAATGCAACCTTAAAAAATAATGAAGTGATCTTTGGGGCAGCAAGATGGCGACAGGGCAACCCAGTGTCTGAAGCCCTCTGCAAGGGAGATCTGCAGTGGTTCTCTGACTCTCGCCTCGGGGGACTGGGGACCCCAGCATCGCAACCTGCTCTTCAGACAGAGCTCGGCTGTTGCCACTGCTGGGACATCGCAACGACCGGACAGTTACTGCAGTGCAAACAGTCCCGCAGCCGCCGCCACTGCCGCAGCCCCTCTCCCCACCGCCGCTGCCGTCACCGCTGCGGCCTCTGTGACGGGTAGCACATCACATCACCCGGGCCCAAGGCAATCCACACCAAATCCCTTCAGGGAAGATCTGCTGGTATCGCTGCCACCTCTCCTGTGTCCGAGACTGTCCTGCCTGCCCGGTGTGGGGTTCCTGTTGCCTGCTCGGAGGCAGGCAGCCATCTTGTTCCTGTCTGGCCCCACCCCCTCTGGGGTGAGCAGCTGAGATAGCACCACCTGCTGGTGATTCAAGGTAACAACACCAAAACGGGAGAAACAAGCTTGATAAAGACATAGACCAAACTGCTAAATGGAGGTTAATCTGAACTGTCCTTCACAGCAGATCAGGGGAAACTGACCCTAACTGCAAACTAATTTACCAGCTTGAAAAGAAAACTAGAAATCAGACCTGAAAGGACATTGGACTTAAAAGAAATGTCTCAGAGTGTGCTTCATTGATTCTATTAGTTTAATGACTTAATTCTATTCCTACTGTATTGTTCTCTTTTTTCTTTTTTCCTTTTCCTTTTCTTCTCTTTTCTTCTCTCTGTAAACCATATCTTTGTATAGAGGAACAGCAAACTAACAAGGTGGTTGGTTAGCTTGTATGTTAGCATCACTATATGTTCTATTTTTATTTTTTATTTTCTTGTATGAGAGTTGGTTCATCTATAGCTGTGGTCTATTGTTTTTATCTGTTTCAGTATAGGCCTCTCTCTCTATTTGTTGGCACACTCGTTTGTTTTCCCCCTAACTCCTCTATCTCTCCACTCCTCTCTTCAACCCACTATCTGCTCCATTCTCTCCTCTCTGCTAACCACATTTTATTTCAGGGAGTAAACCAACAGCCCCACTGCATGGACAGATTCCAGGGCAGTGGGAAGTGAGTTCCACATTATCCACATGCCTGTCAGTGAATACCAGGACCTGCAGACAGATTTTGAATCACAGCTCTCCCCTTAAGTACATCTCAAAACTGCACAAAGGACCACCTCCAACCTACAGTGCAACTTCAGAATTGAACAAAGTAAGAGGACATACATAAAGAATAGGAGATTGAACAAACAGAAGTAAAACCTATCCCTTTACCCCTGAATAACAGAATTAAAGAAGACGGTGACATGGAGGGAAGGAAAAAGTAGGGAGGGGGAAAAACTGCATAAATGAAGAAAAACCAAAAGAAGAATATAGGTCTTACACAGACCCCTGGGAAATCAGACACTGAGAAAACAGATTCTGGAACACAGACAATGAAGAGTCCCCAGAATGATTGGTTACATGCAACAAACCCAGACATCAAGACATTAATGGAGAGAATTAAAAATTTTGAGGAGAGACAAGAGGAAAATAGGAAGGAGCTGATGTCAGAAATGACAGTAGTAAAGAATACTGTGATGGAAATGAACAACAGACTAATAAGCATGGAAAGCAAAATCAGCCAAGCAGAAGAAAGAATCTCAGAGCTTGAAGACCAAAACACAGAACTAACCCAAACTGTCAAAAGCATAGAATAGAAGCTCAAAAGACAGAACAAAACCTGCAAGAGATGAATGATCACTTCAAGAGACCAAACCTAAGAGTAATTGGGCTTCCTGAGGCAGAAAGAGAAACAGAAGCCACACTGGAACAAACATTTCATGAAATCATTCAGGAAAACTTCCATTATCTAACTAAGGATGAAAAAATTCAAACACAAGAGATTCAGAGAACCCCTACAAGACAACAAATGACAAGACCAACTCCCAGACACATAATAATTCGCCTAAACAAAGTAGCTAGGAAAGCAAAAATCCTAAAGGCAGTAAGAGAAAAAGGCCAGACTACCTACCAGGGAAAACCAATTAGAATAGCAGCAGATTTATCCACAGAAACCCTTCAGGCCAGGAGAGCCTGGAGCCCTATCTCAAAGTTCTAAAAGAGAAACAATTCAACCAAGAATAACCTACGA
>NW_007255970.1:126804-127711 GCF_000164805.1 Carlito syrichta | reverse complement strand
CCATTTGGAGTTAACCTTTGTGCATGGGGATAGATAGGGGTCCTGTTTCAATCTTCTGCATGTGGTCAACCAGTTTTCCCAGCACCATTTACTGAATAGGTTCTCTTCTCCCCACTGGTAGGTGGTGGGGGCTTTGTCGAAGATGAGTTGGTTGAGGAATTGAGGTTTTGCTTCTGGAATCTCAATTCTGTTCCATTGATCTATATACCTGTTCCTGTACCAATACCAAGCTGTTTTGATGATTGTAGCTTTATAGTAAAGTTTGAAGTCTGGTATTGTGATACCACCTGCTTTGTTTTTTTTACTGAGGATTGTTCTGGCTATTCTTGGACGTTTGTGTTTCCATATGAATTCCTGTGTTGTTTTTTCTAGGTCTGAGAAGAATGTTGTTGGTAATTTAATGGGTATTGCATTGAATTTGTAGATTGCCTTAGGTAAGATGGACATCTTCACAATGTTGATTCTTCCGATCCATGAGCATGGGATATTTTTCCACTTGTTAGTGTCAGCTTTGATTTCTTTGAGCAGTGTTTTGTAATTTTCATTATAAAGGTCTTTCACGTCTCTGGTTAGGAAGATGCCAAGGTATTTCATTTTTTTTGTGGCTATTGTGAATGGAATTGTGTTTTTTATTTGGGTTTCTGTTTGTTTATTATTGGTGTAGAGAAATGCGATTGTCTTTTGTACATTTATTTTGTATCCTGAGACTTTGCCAAAGGCCTTTATCAATGTAAGGAGGCCTTTGACAGATTCTCTTGGGTTTTCGAGGTACACCATCATATCATCTGCATAGAGAGATAACTTGACTGCCTCTTTCCTATTTGAATACCTCTGATTGCCTCCTCTTCTCTGATTGCTCTAGCAGGACTTCCAATACTATGTTGAACAGGAGGGAGAGAGTGGGCAT
>NW_007255970.1:100511-126146 GCF_000164805.1 Carlito syrichta | reverse complement strand
GGAAGAGTTCCATCTTTTTCAATCACCTGGAATACCTTCAGTAGGATTGGTATCAGCTCCTCCTTGAATGTCTTGTAGAATTGTGCTGGAAAGCCATCTGGACCAGGGCTGTTTTTTGTAGGAAGTTTTCTTATTATGTAGTCGATTTCCTTGATTGTTATTGGTCTATTTAGGGTCTCAATTTCTTCTTGTTCCAACCTAGGTAGGTTGTGTGATGTCAGAAAGTCCTCCATTTCCTTCTGGTTTTCAAGTTTGTTATCATACAATGCACCACATTTTTTAAAATCCAGTCCACCTTTGATGGGTAGCATAGTTGGTTCCATGTTTTTGCTATTGTGAATAGAGCTGCAACAAATATGCGTGTGCAGGTATATTTTTTGTAGAATGATTTAATTGTTAACACATTGAACTTCTTCTGGCTAAGATGAATGAGCAAGAATGAGATTTATCCTTCTGTCTGAAATAACTGAAAAAAAACGCAGACACAATATATAAACAGTTTTCATGACATTTTACATGAGGCAACTTAGTTTTGCCCTACAAATATTAAAAGCAAGGATCAAAAGAACCAGAGTATTTCTAAGTTTCAAACAACTTAGGGCATCAAGAACAAAGTTCAAGAATACTTGTTGACATGAAAAATATCTAGCACTAGACAAGATGAAGTTTGCAAAGTCTGGCATCCATTACAAAACGATCAGGCATTCAAATAGCAGACAAATATATGCCATGTGAGGAGAAAAATTATTATATTGAAATGGACTCATAATGGACATAAATATTAGAATTAGCAGGCAATGATATTAAAGCAGTTATTATAACTCCATTCTATTTCTTCAACAAACTAGAAAAGGTTAAACATATTAAATAAAGACATAAGATACTTTAAAAATATGAATTCAATTTCTTTAGATCCATAAAAGATATTTTTAACAATTTAAATTTTACTTCTATACAAAGAGATGAAAAGTACACTTGATGGGGTTAGTGACAGGTTAGACATTGCAGATGAAAAGACTAGTAAATTTCAAAACATAGAAGGAAAAAGAAATAGTGATAATAGTAACAACGAATAAACAGAGCATTACTAAGGGGACTACTGTGGGACTGCTTCAAGTGACCTAATATGTGTGTAGTTGGAGTTCCTAAAAGGAGAGATGCAAAAAAGTATTTGAAGAAATGATTGCTGAAATTTCCAAATTGGATAAACCCACAGACTCAAGAAACTCATCAAACCCCAATAATAAAAAATGTAAAGATAATTACATGAAAACAATCATAAATAGATTCTCAAAACAAATAATAAAAGGAAAATCTAAAAATCTGACAGAAAAATGTTACATAATGTATTGAGGAACACAGATAAAAATAACAGCAGATATCTCCTTGGAACAAATACATGTGAGATGACACTAGAGTAACATTTTTAATATGTCCAAAGAAAGAGACTGTCAGCCGGGCTCGGTGGCTCAGCCTGTAATCCTGCGCTTTGGGAGGCTGAGGTGAGTGGATTGCCTGAGTCCGCGGGTTCCAGACCCGCCTGGGCAACTTGGCGAGACCTCATCTCTACAATAAATCAAAAAATTAGCCGGGTGTGGTAGCACGCACCTGTAATTCCAGCTACTTGGAAGGCTGAGGCGGAAGGACCGCCGGAGCCCAGCAGATCGAGGCTGCAGTGGCCGGGAGCGGCCACTGCACTCCAGTCTGGGCGACAGAGTGAGATTCTAACTCAAAAAGAAAGAAAGAAAGAAAAAAAGAAAGAGACTGTCAATCTAGAATTATACCCAGTGAAAGTATCTTTTTAAAAAAGGTAAAATAAAGACCATTGCAATCCAGGAAAATGAAAGAAAGTCAACCATACAAATAAATATATATATGTATATTTAAAGATGTGGGGGACAATTCAGGGTTAAGTACAAATAAATATTTTAATTAAATAAATTAAAGGCAGAAATTATTAGAGTGTATTAAAAAAGCAAAACCCAAGAATATGTTGCTTAAATAAAGTAGAGTTTATATAAAGACACAAATGATTTACAAGAATAGAAACTAGGAAACATGCTATCAGAGAAAGCTGAAGTGGCTATATTAATATTAAAGTAGATTTACTTTAAAAATATGAGATACAATTCAGGATTAGGTATGCAAGTAGATTTTGTACAGGTGAAATTTGTGCCACCCATTGACCCTCACTTCACTTGGTTTGGGACCAGGTACCCTTGTGGATGTTATGTGACCCCTACTCCCTCCCTCCCCTAACAGCATCCCACTTTTGCCAATTCTTGTCGAATTATGATTAGTTCAGGATCCACTTATGAGTGAGAACACGTAGTACTCTGTTCTTGGTTTCTGTGATAGATCATTGAGTACGATAGACTCTAAATCCATGCAAGTTGCTGCGAAGTCCATAAATTTCTCCTTCTTTATGGTGGCATAATATTCCATCATGTACATGTACCACTTTAAAAAAAAATCCAGCCAACTTTTGAAGGACAGCATGGTTGGTTCCATGTTTTTGCTATTGTGAATAGTGTTGTAATAAACATGCATGCACAGGTATCTTTTTTGTAGAATGATTTGCGTTCCTCCAGGTATATTCCCAGAAAGAGGATTACTGGGTCATATGGAAGGTCGATTTTTAGATCTTTTACAAATAACCATACTGTTTTCCACAGAGGTTGTACTAATTTGCACTCCCACCAACGGTGTAGAAATATTCCCTTTTCTCTGCATCCTCTCCAGCATCCAGCATCTATTGTTTTTGAGTTATTAATGATGGCCATCCTGACTGGAGTTAGGTGATATCTCAGTGTGGATTTGATTTTCATTTCATTTCTTTCTTTTCTTTTTCTTTTTTTGAATTGGAGTCTTACTCATCACCCAGACTGGAGTGCAGTGACCACTCCCGGCCACCGCAGCCTCGATCTGGTGGGCTCCAGTGATCCTTCCACCTCAGCCTTCCAAGTAGCTGGAACTACAGGTGTGCGCTACCACGCCCGGCTAGTTTTTTTGATTTATTGTAGAGATGAGGTCTCGCCAAGTTGCCCAGGGAGGTCTGGAACCCGCGGGCTCTGGCAATCCACTCACCTCAGCCTCCCAAAGTGTGGGATTACAGGCTGAGCCACCGAGCCCAGCTTGATTTTCATTTCTTCGATGATTAGTGAAGCTGAGCATTTTTTCATGTATCTGTTGCCTGCTCATATGTCTTCTTTTGAGAAATGTCTATTCATATGTTTTCCACTTTTTAATAAGGCTGTTTTTTTCCTTTTAGCACGTTTGAGTTCCTTGTAGATACTGGATGTTAGGCGTTTGTCAGATATACAGCTGGCAAATGTTTTTTCATTCTGTGGTCTGTCTCCCACTTTCTTGATAGTTTCTTTTGCTTTGCAGAAGCTTTTTAGTTTGATGAGGTCCCACTTGTCTATCTTATGTCTCATGGCATGGACAACTGGGGTTTTTGTCAGGAATTGGTTGCCTGTTCCAATTTTTGTAAAGATGTCTCCTGGATTTTCGAAGGTTTTTATAGTTTGAGGTTTTCCATTTAGATCTTTGATTCATTTAGAGTTGATTTTCATGTATTGTAACAGGTAGGGGTCCTGTTTCAGTCTTCTGCATGTGGTCAGCCAGTTTTTCCAGCATCATTTACTCAATAAGTTTTCCTCTCCCCAGTCGTTGGTGGAGACTTTGTCGAAGATGAGTTGGTTAGAAATTGAGGTTTTGCCTCTGGAAACTCTATCTTGTTCTATACCTTGTCAGAGAAGTGAAAATCTTTACAATGAAAACTACAGAACACTGCTCAAAGAAATCAAAGAAGACACAAATGGAAAAAGATTCCATGCTCACAGATAGGAAGAATCAACATTTTAAAAATATCCATCCTATCTAAGGCAATCTACAGATTCAATACAATGCCCATTAAATTATCAACATCATTCTTCTCAAACATGAAAACAACAATATGGAAATTCATAGGGAAACATAAAAGACTACGAGTAGCCAAAAAATCCTCAGCAAAAGAAGTAAAGAACTTATCACTCTTCCAGACTTTAAACTTTATTATATGGTTACAATAATTAAAAAAAAAACCTGGTATTGATTCAAAGTCTACTGATTTAAATGCTAATCACATCTAAAAAATACCTCATAGAAACACCCAGATTGTTGTTTGACTAAACAACTGGGCACCATAGACTAGTCAAGTTGATACATAAAGTTGATGATCACAGGGAGGTCTATTTTTAGTTGATGGAATAAACTGAGGCTCAGAGAGAATAAATAACTTGCGGATGGACATATGACTGTTAAGTAGCAGAACTGGTATTAAAATTCAGGAAGACTGCCTTTGTTAAATATACTTTTATTCTAAACACAAAGCTGATAAATTTAAATGTTGCAATACAGAATTATCCCCTTCATTGATACAAACCTCATTTGACCACAATCATCTTTTAGATAGTGTATGTATATGTGATATATGTGTGTGTGTGTATATATATATTTATACACACACACATACATACCTCCACACATATAGATATATAAACACACATATGTATATACACACACCTTCATTGTGTCGCTGTATATTACACATTTTAGGATTTACTGGTGTCTTAGAATATACACGTCAAGTGAAATAAAATTCTTCAGCCATAAGGTTTTCTGCAGTATTACTTTGTGCTTAGCCCATGGATGAATGCAGCATAAAGATAAACCCATGGTGATAACACTATCCTACATTCATGATGTGTCCATTATGAGCAGACACATTTTACATGCATTATATTAATCAATCTTAGAACATTGTATGAGTTCTCCAAACTTTATTTCTAACATAGCTTTATGTATGATATCAAATGTTATAAATAATTGCCCACATTATTTAGGAAAAGTACCATATTGTCATATATGATATAAAATATTTCTCTTGTGTATTTTTGTTTTATTTTCTTTGTGCAATAAAATCATCCTTAGTGGAATAAATCAGAAATAGAAAATCAAATCCTGTATGTTCTCATTTATAAGTGGGAGTTAGACAAGGGGCACACATGGATATATAGAGAGAAATAATAGACACCAGGGACTCCCAAAAAGGAAAGGGAAGGGGGAAAAGTGCTGGAAAATTACCTATTGGGTACAATGTTCACTATTTGGGTGTGGTTCACTAGATTCCCAACTTCATTACTATGCAATATGTCTATATAGCAAGCTTCAATAGTATTCTCTGAATTATGAACATTAAAAAATAAAATTTGAACTATAATAATGTAATTTTGTGTTCTTGTCCACCATAGTTGCTCAGGTTTTCATGTATGCTGTGGAATTCATGGAGCTGAATTGGCATACTGTACTTTATATAAGTTATGGTATTGGGTCCTAAATGATTAAACAGCAAAATTCCTGAGATAATTCATGCAAAGGAAGTATTTCATAGTGAGTTACACAGGAAGATTAGTGGTGACCCTATTTCTGCTCAATGTTTTCTCCATTTTCAGCTCAGAGTCAAACCTGAAGTTCCTCTTCCAGCCAAAAAGAAGTGTGATAGCCCTCTGTCCATCACACAGAAGAGCAGAATACTGATTCTGGAGAACATAGGCAACTGGCCAAAGAATAAAAAAACAGAGAACAGAATTTGCTCAGTCATGCTAGGAGAAGCCAGAATATTCTCCCATGGAAAAAAGTAATCTGTAGCAAACATTTATTAGATGGTACTGGAAGGTTTATAAACACTATAGTACTTAAAATGAAGTTTTATCAGGTAGAGAATGAAGTTAAAGATTTTCTGCAATTAGTAATAAATATCCTAAGGCAAGGAAGTATCATCTCATGACAGACTAGTATTGGTCAGTAGTGGAGTTGGAAGCAAAAACTAGAATAGGCCAAAAGGTGTGGGGGTCCAGCCTCACAAGGTCGTGGGTTTTCCTGAAGGAGAGACGGATAGGCAAAAGATGAAAACATTATACTTGGACACCTGCTACCTGAACAGATGACAATTTAATGTTAGTTAACACAGAGCTTTTATGCCATTCGTAAAGGGGCAAGACAAAGAAAATTCCTGCACATACACATCCTCTGCAAGTTACCACCATCTAGTGGTCTTAGTAACAAACAAGCCAAGAACCCTATAAACATTCAGACAATGAGTCTTATTCATAAGGCCAAAGATGATAGTTTTAGTCCAAAGTCTCGAATTACTGTCCTTGAACTGTCTCCAGAAAGTTTCCAAGTGTAAAGTTCTTCATGTAGCAGTAGTTTTCCTTCTGGGGCTTTATGACCTTCAGAGTTCTGTAATTGCCTTTCTTGTCCAGGTGTCTTCGTTACTTTTCTCTTATCCTGCAGTGCTTGTTTCTAAAGAGAACTCAAAAGAAGCTTTTAGTAATGTTTCCCAGGCCCCCAAGGTTGCTTTCTGTCTTTAGCTAAGTTATCATAAAAGTGTCTGATTAGTATATTATGAGATCAGTGAAAATCCACTTTATAAATGTTAACTTAGAGTTTTAACTATTGAATTAAGTAAAAACCTTAAAGATAATCTTTATCCTAAGTCAGTGAAAACAGTGTTATAAATCACCTACATAACTCCTATATAAGTGTTAGAACTTATAATGAATTCATAATGAACTTACTATAAACTTGTACTTCTAAAAAACCTTATGTCTAAACACTAAACTACATAATCCTAAATCAAATAAGGAGTGAATATACTTATATCATTTATTACTTAAGCAATATCTAGTAACTTATAACCAAGTGAAAGAAAGCATTCTTGATGTGCTTCAGAATTTAACCCTTGCATATGTTAGAAAAGGCCAAACGGCATAGTGGGAAATGGAAAAATGAACCATGACATTCTCAGGTTAGCTGTGAGTACTTCGCATAAACATGCCATTTTCTTCTTACATGACTGCACAGAATTCTTCGGCAGTACCAAACAGCAAAGACGGAAGACAGAAGGGCCTCAGCTGCCCGGACTCGCTTTGCGGCCCGGGGTCCTCAGCGCACCTGGACTTTGTCAATCAGGTGGGCCTCCAAGGCTGGCTCCCAACAAAAAGGACCAAAATTTAGAATAGACTAGAATAGCAAGTGTTGTCTTAGTCAAACCAGGTGAAGAATTTTTCTAGTTCATTAGGAAATCTATCTCCTTTATTTACTCATTCAACATATATTTTTTGAGCATTCCTGGGGAAAAGAGAAAACGGAGCAAAGTAGATATGGCTCTTGCCTTTTTGAAGACTACAGTAAAAGGAAAGAGGAAAATTAATAAAGTAATCAAAATACAAATGGAATGTCACAACTGTAAAAAGTCCTTCAACCCTAGGGCACTTGCTCCAGCTGTCCCCTCTGCCTGGAACATGCTTCCCCATCTGTTTATTTAATTCTTTCACCCTTTTCAAGTGGTTGCTCAAATCTTATCTTCCAAATAAATACCATCTTGATCACCCTGTTAATTTTATGACCTCTGCCTTTCTCTTTTACTAGCACTCTGAATCCCTTTTCCCTGTACTACTTTTTTGTGTTAAATTTATTACCTTTTATTTGGGTGCAGTGGCTCAAGTCTGTAATCCCAGCACTTTGGGAGACTGAGGAGAGAGGATTGCCTAAGCCCAGGGGTTTGAGACCAACCTGGGCAACTTAGCGAGACCTCATCTCTACAATAAATTAAAAAATTAGCTGGGTATGGTAGTACATGCCTGTAGTTCCAGCTACTTGGAAGACTGAGGCAGAATAATTGCCTGTGCCCAGCAGGTCGAGGCTGTGAAGGCTGTGAGCATACTACTGCACTCCAGCCTGGGTAACAGAGTGAGACTCCACCACAAAAAGCAAACAGACAAAACAACAACAACAACAACAACAACAACAAAACACCTTTTAACATATTATGCAGTTTACCACTTTACAGGTCTATTGATACTGTCCATCCACTATAGAATATAAACTTCTTGAAGACAAAATCTCTGTTGTGCTCATTGAGTTCATATCCTAAGTACCTAGGACATAGGAAATACTCAATATCTATTCAATGAGTGAGTAAATGAGACTGTGAAAATCTACCAAACATCTTGCAGTGATCAAAATGATCAAATTTATTAGAAATTACTATCCTTGACTTAAGCCCACAGTACAATATATATTGTTTTCTTTTTGTGTAATTCATTCAGGTTTTAATTTTTTTCAACTAATTTCTTCATGAAGTTCCAAGAATTATATACATATACACATATACATATATGTATATATATAAAACAAAACAAAATTACATATATATGCCTATATATAACAAATAAAACAAGAAACCAAGACAAGCCCTGAGTCTTCAATTCTGAGTTTAATAAATGCCAAACAGGAAAGAGTCTTTCTTGAAGAATGTCACCTTAACATACTTTACTTTTATCTATCTCAAGGTGCCACATATTGTGTACATTTATCTATCTCAAGGTGCCACATATTGTGCACATTTAGCATTACATACCTCATTATACATGACATGGAATAGTATGCATTGTTTTTATGATATGATGCAGTGCTTCATTGACTTCTGATTTCTTAAATCTTTTCTTTCTTCTTTAAAAAATCTTTTCTATTCTCCATTTTTAACATGTAAAATTTTGGCACAAGAGTTTTCACTAGGTGTCAATCTGAAGTATTTTGAAACATATGCTGAGCTGCTTCTCACTACCTGGCACTTGGTCAACACCATCACCTGTGGAAGCAGACTGGGCATGAGCCCCAGGAACAGTGGAAAAGGCAGGGCTGACTGAAGAGATACTGACTGGCACCATATTCTCTATCTCAGGACTGGGCAGAGACTTCATGATCTTACTCAGCTCTGTCCAGCCTCCAACCTGGTACGCAGAGGTTATTCTTTCTTTTGACTTGGAGAGACAGAGGCCACTCCCCCACACTGGAACAAACACAGACACATTAGATCTGAGTGGGAGACTTGACAGTAGTGGCAGCAGCAGGCAGTTGGGTGAATCCAGATCTGATCCATTCTCTTTCCACAGTAGTCCATGGGGCATCTGACCCATGCCGAGAGCTACCTTATCAGTCTGTGCTGAGAGTAGAGGACATGGGCTGGGGAACAGTGTTGCTCCTTAATGTGGTGGTGGCAGCCAAAGGAATCTAGAGTTACAGAAATGGCCACAGAGCAAGTTTTTATTTGTTTGTTTGTTTTAGTTTATTTTCTTCTCTCTTTCTTTTTGTTTTTGTTTATGTTCCCATACTTGCTTTGTTTCTGTTATTCTAATTTTTTTTTTTTTTAGATTTTCTGTTTGTTTATGGGTATTTTTGAGGGCTAGTACATCAACAGGGTTTTTTTTGCTTGTTTGTTTGTTCATATAATTGTATGTTAGCTTTTTCTGTCATTGTTTGTTTCTCTGTTTATTTAATAGTTGATATGCCTGTCTGTTTTCTTTTATTCTTCTCTTTCTCCACCTTCCTTTCATCTTCCTCCTCCATTTTTCCATTCTTTTCCTTTTTCTTAACTCATTTGGCTGTCAGGGGCAAACATACAACCCCAATATATGGACAGATTGTAAGGTGGTGGTAAGTGGGTTTCAGAGGGACCATACACTTGTCAGTGGGTAGTGGAATCTGTAGATAGATTCTGAATCTCAGCTTTCCCCTTAATTAAATACCAAAACTGCAAAAAGCACAACTCCCAACCCCAGTCCAGCTTCAAAATTGAAGAAAGTCAGAGGATCTACATAAGGAAGAATAGGAGACTGAGAAAACAGAAGTAACAGTTATTACCCCCATAACAGAGCAATAGAATTAAAGAAGAGGTGAAAAAGAGGGGAAGAAAAGCTACACAAATGACAAAAAACTAAAGGAAGAATATGGCAGGACAACTGAGAATACAGACTTCGGAACTCAAAGAAAGAAGAGCCCCCTGAATGACTGTTCTCAAACCATACACACAGATATCAAGATATTAATAGAGAGAATAAATAGAAATGAGGAGAGATAAGAGGAAAGAATGAAGGAGTTGATAACCGAGACAACAGCAATAAAGAATACAGTGAAAGACTCAAACACCAAACTAATAAGCATGGAAAGCAGAATTAACCAAGCAGAAGAAAGACTCTTAGAGCTTGAGGGCCAAAATATGGAACTAACTCAAACTGTTAAAAACACAGAAAAGAAGCTTAAAAAGATAGAACAAAACTTCCAAGAGATATGCAATTATTTTGAGACTGAACCTAAGATTAATTGGAATCCCTGAGGCAGATAGAGAGAGAGAGAGACTAACCTAGAACAAACAATCCATGAAATGATCCAAGAAAACTTCCCTCATTGCATCAGAGATGTTACCACTCAAATACAAGAGATTCAGAGAATCTCTGCAAGTAACAGATGAGAAGACCAACTCCTAGACACATAGCAATTTGCTACACAAAGTAGGTATAAAAGAAAAAGTCCTAAAGGTACAAGACAGAAAAGTCAGACTAACTACAGGAAAGATCAATTACAATAGCAGCAGACTTATCTACAGAAACACTTTAGGCTACGAGAGATTGAAGTCCAATCCTCAAAGTTCTCAAAGATAAACAATTTCAACCAAGAATTACCTACCCAGCTAAATTAAGTTTCATCAGTGATGGAGAATTAAAATCCTTCCCAGACATTCAATCCCTAAGAGTTTATGCTGCTTCCAGACAAGCTCTACAAGAAACATTTAAGAAAATATTAAACACAGAAGAAAGAAAAAAAAAAAAAGAATAAAAATTTCCTTCTCAAGAAAGCAGGAAAAAGATTGAAAACACACATAAATCAACTCAAAAGTCAAAAGAAAGACAACAAGCAAACAAACAAACAGCAGCAGCAAAACAAACAAACAGCAGCAGCAAAACAAACTCTATAAGAACCTCATGACAGGGATAAACTCTCACATCTCAATAATTAGCCTGAATGTGAATGCACCATTGAAAATGCACCATTGAAAAGACAGAGTACGGCAAATTGGATAAAATATCATGACACAACAATATGTGGTCTCCAGGAGACTCATCTCACCAGAAAGGACACTCACAGACTCAAAGTAAGAGGATGGAAAACAAATTTTCAGGCAAACAAAACACAAAAGCAAGCAGGAGTGGTGATCTTAATATCAGACAAAATACCCTTTAAGCTATCAAAAATTAAAAAAGATACAGAAGGTAACTACATAATGATAAAATGTTCAATCTATCAACAAGAAATATCCATCCTAAACATATATGCACCCAACATAGGAGCACAAATTTCATAAAGCAGCTTCTAGGTAAACTAAAAAAATACATTGACTCTAACACTATCATAGCTGGGGACTTAAATACCCCACTAATAACCTTAGATGGATCAACAAGACAAACAAAATAAAACAAAACAAAACAAAAACAACAACAACATGAGATCCGGAACCTCAATGTGATGCTTGACTGAATGGACTTAATTGATACCTACTGAACACTCCACCCCTAAACCACAGAATATATATTCTACTCATCACCACTTGGAATGTACTCTAAGATCAAACACATCCTCAGCCATAAATCAAGCATGAACAAATTCCATAAGATTGAAATATTGCCATGCATCTTCTCAGACCACAGTGGAATAAACATAAATATCAACACCAACAAAGTTCCTCCAAAACCCACAAAGACATGGACACTAAACAGCATAATGATGAACAACTCCTGGGTCAACATGGAAATCGAAACAGAAATTAAAAGATTATTGGAAACAAGTGAAAATGAAGAAACATCTTACCAAAATCTTTGGGATGCCATGAAAACTGAACTAAGTGGAGAATTCATATCTCTATGAACACACATGAAGAAAATGGAAAGATCACAAGTTAACAGCTTAACACATACCCTAAGGAAGCTGGAAAAGCAAGACCATCAAAACTCTAACTTTAGCAGAAGAATCCAGATCACCAAAATAAAAGCCCAAATTTGGGATATAGATGACAAAAAGATAATACAAAAAAAAAATAAAGAAAGAAATGAAACAAAAGTCAGTTCTTTGAAAGGACAAATGAGAGTGATGGACCCCTAGCTAGAATGACAAAGAAAAAGAGAGAAATAGCACAAATAAACACAATCAGAAATGCAAAAGGTAAATCAGAACTGACCCCAAAGAAACACAAAAGAGTATCAGAGATTTCTATGTATACGTGTATGGAAATAAACTTGAAAACCTAAATGAAATGAAGGACTTTCTGACATCATACAACCTCCCTGAGTTGAAACAAGAAAAAATCGAGAACCTAAATTGACCAATAACAACACAGGAAGTCAACTATGTCATAAGAAAACTACCTACAAAAAACAAACAAACAAAATAACTCTGGACCAGATGGCCTTCCAGCAGAGTTCTACAAAACATATAAGGAGGAGCTGATTCCAATTCTATTGAAAGTATCCCAAGCAATTGCGAAAGATGGAACTCTCTCCAAATCATTTTATGAAGCTAACATCACATTGATACCCACACCAGGTAAAGATCCAACAAAGAAAGAGAACTATGAGCCAATATCCTTGATGAACATAGATGCTAAAATTCTCAACAAGATTCTAGCAAACAAGATTCAACAACCCATCTCAAAAATCATTCGCCATGACCAAATAGGTTTCATCCCTGAATGCAGGGCTGGTTCAACATCCACAAGACCATAAACATAATGAAATACATCAACAGATGTCAAAATAAAAACCACATGATTATATCATTAGACACAGAGAAAGCTTCTGAAAAAATCCAGCACCCCAGGGCAAACCCTTCGGGTCCCCTCCCACTGTGGGAGCTTTTCTGTCCTCTCAACAAATCCTATCTTCTCACTTAAAAAAAAAACTCAGCACCCCTTCTTGATAAAAACTCTTGAACATCTAGACAAAGATGGAACATACCTGAAAATATATATATACATATATTTTTGAGTTGGAGTCTCACTCTGTCGCCCAGACTGGAGTGCAGTGGCTACTCCCGGCCACCGCAGCCTCGACCTGCTGGGCTCCGGCGATCCTTCCGCCTCAGCCTTCTGAGTAGCCGGAATTACAGGCGCGCGCTACCACACCAGCTAATTTTTTGATTTATTGTAGAGATGAGGTCTCGCCTGCCCAGGCGAGTCTCGAACCCACGGGCTCAGACAATCCACTCACCTCAGCCTCACAAAGGCATGGGATTACAGGCTGAGCCACCGAGCCCGGCTCATACCTAAAAATATTAAGAGCCATCTACAGGAAACCCTAGCCATTACACTGCTAAACAGACAGATATTAGAACTGGTTCTCCTGAAAACCAGAACAAGACAGGGTTGCTCACTCTCAGCCCTTCTGTTCAACATAGTATTGGAAGGCCTATCTAGGGCAATCAGACAAGAGAAGGAAATCAGGGGTATCGAAATAGGAAAAGAGGAAGTTAAGTTATCCCTGTTTGCATATGACATGATTCTATACCTGTCAAAAACCTCCTTGCACTGATAGAGGACTTTCGCAAAGTTTCAGGGTACAAAATAAATGTGCGAAAGACGGTTACATTTCTATGTACCAACAATAAACAAACAGAAACCAAAATTAAAAGCAGAATCTCATTCACAATAGCCACACAAAAAGTGAAATACCTTGACATCTTCCTATCCTGAGAGGTCAAAGACCTTTAGAATGAAAACTACAAAATACTGCTTAAAGAAATCAAAGATGACACAATAAATGGAAAAATACTCCAGCTCAAGGATTGGAAGAATCAACATTGTTAAGATGTTCGTTGTACCCAAGGCGATCTATAGATTTATTGCAATGCCCATTAAACTGCCAGCAGCATTCTTCTGAGACATGGAAATGAAAATACAGGAATTCATATGGAAACATAAATGATCGTGAATAACCAAAACAATTCTCAGCAAACAAAAACAAAAACAAAAAAACACAAAAAACTGAGAGATATCATACTCCCAGACTTTAAACCTTATTTTAAAGCCACAATAATAAAAACACCCTGGTATTGATACAAGAACAGGCATATAGACTAATGGAACAGATTAGAGATTCTGGAAGCAATACCTCAATTTCTCAACCAATTCATGTTTGACAAAGTCCCCACCATCAACAACTGGGGAGAAGAGAACCTATTCAGTAAATGGTGCCTGGAAACTGGCTGACCACACGCAGAAGATTAAAACAAGATCCTTACCTATCACTACACACAAAACTCAACTCTAAATGAATCAAAGAGATAAATGTAAAACCTCAAACTATAAGAACCTTAAAAAGTACAAGAGACACCCTTATGGAAATTGGAACTGGCAACCAATTTTTGGTCCACTCAAAGTGTCCATGCCATGAGAGATGAGATAGACAAGTGGGACTCACCAAATCTATAAACTTCTGCAAAGCCATAGAAACCATTGAGAGAGCAGTGAGATAGCCCACAGACCAGTAAAAATTATTTGCCAACTGTATATCTGACAAAGGGCTAACATGTAGGATCTACAAAGAACTCAAATGTGCTAAAAAGAAAAAAAAAACAGTCCCAATAAAGAGTGGTCTAAAGATGTGAATCAATACTTCTCAAAGGAAGACAAACAAGCAACCAACAGATACATGAAAAAACGCTCAGCCTCACTAGTCATCAAAGAAATGCAAATCAAAACCACACACTGAGATACCACCTAACTTCAGTCAGGATGGCCATCATCAATAACTCAAAAAACACCAGATGCTGGAGAGGATGTGGCAGAAAAGGAACACTTCTACACTGTTGGTGGGAGTATAAACTATTACAACTTCTGTGAAAACAGTTTGGTGATTCCTGAAAGATCTGAAAATGAACCTTCATTTGACCCTGCAATCACCCTACTGGGAATATAACCGGAGGAACTCAAATCACTCTATGAAAAAGATACCTGCATAGGCATGTTTATTGTAGCATTATTCACAACAGCAGAAACATGGAACCAACCATGCTGCCCACTGAAAGAGGGCAGGATAAAAAAATGGTATGGATCACAAAGAAGCCATAAAGAAAGACAAAATTATGAATTTTGCAGCAATTTGAATGAATTTAGAGTCTATAAAACTGAGTGATCTCTCACAGAAGCTAATAACTGAGTATCTCATGTTCTCACTCATAAGTGGACATTGAACAATTGTCATAATACTATAAGAAAGGTATTGGCAGTAGTGGGAGACTGCCAGTGGAAGGGGGTTGGGATTGGCAGTTGTGGGAAACTGCCAGGGGAAGAGAGGGCAGATTGGCAGTACTGGGAAATTGCCAGGGGAGGGGAGGCACACCTCATCACTAAGGGTACCTGCCTAGTGAACATTTGCAAACCTAACCCTGAATTGTACCACACATCTTTAAAATAAAAAAATTTTAAAAAATATGGTGCGTATACATGATGGAATATTATGGAGTCACAAAGAAGGACAAAATTATGAACCTCACAGCAACTTGGATGGACTTAAAGTCTATAATACTGAGTGATCTATCACAGAAACAAAGAATTGAGTATCTCATGTTCTCACTCATAAGCAGACCTTGAAAAATTAATGTAATACTATAAGAAAAGTATAGGCAGTAGTGGGAAACTGCCCGGGGAGTGTGGGGGTGGGATTTGCAATAGTGGGAAACTGTCAAGGGAGGGAGCGCCAGGATTGGCAGAAGTGAGAAACTGCCAAATGGGGGGGAGCACACCTCATTTACAAGGGTACCCACATAATGAACACATTTGTATACCTAACCCTGAATTGTACTCCATATCTTTAAAACAAAAAAATTTTAAAAAACATGTAAAAATGCATTGTAATGCTTACATACCTTACCTTCTCCATTATTAAGTTTTTAAAATTATTATATATGGAACATTTCCTTAGTTTACAGAGAAGAATGTTTGAAATCAAAATTGTTCTGAAAAATTTAGGTTGCATGGGCATAATCCCTGCAAGGTATCTGCAGCATATAGTTAAGCATTGATTATGTGCCACAACCTGGGAATTTAAAAATGAGAGAACACAGAGGATCTTCAAAGAGTCACTTGGCTCTATTAGCCTTGGAACTGAGCCATTAGAAATGCTTCACTGCAGCCTAAATTCTGAGCCAATCATGTGTAAGCATTGTCATAATTTAAGGAGCCTAGTGAAGCTAAAATTTTCTTAATGGCGTTTTTTCCCCATTCTTTATTTCTAGTGGCCCCTTCTGCAGAAATCAAATCTACATGCAACTGGCTTTTTTTATTCATACAGTTGGAGTTCATTGGCATGGATTTTCTTAGAAACCCCTCTTATTCACTCCCAGACACTTAATAAGATAGTCCTCTAGGCTTGGATACAAGTAGAATTTTAACTGTTCCAAAAAAAATTGTCATTATCATCTTATTCCCCTGTAATGTGCTACACATTGGTTTAACATGGATGGAACATCCTGGGGTTGAGAGAAATGACACACGACATTGGGAGTTAACAACATTGAGGCGTTTAGACTTTATCCCAAGGGCAGAGGGATTCCACTGAGAGTTTTATTATTTTTTAAAAAACAGGGAATTATATAACCAGATACATATTTGGACAATCACTATGGATACGGTGTGAAGAGTAGATTGGAGGGATGCCAGAATGAGGTGCAGGACAATGGACTTAAGGGATCACGGTGACCTGAATTAGAAAAATTGCAAATAGAGAAGAAAGCAGTATAGAGATTACCTTGAAATGGGTGTGCAGAGGAACTGGAGAGGGAGTGATAAAAGATGAAACCCACATTTCTAGCTTAAGCATTTAGGTATCCCTCTTAGGGCAAGTACCTCAACTGAAGAAAGGATGATGAATTCATCTACAGATACACTGAGCATAAATGTCTACTGGTCATCAAAAAGAGTATCTGTTTAGACAGTTAAGTATGTGTCTCTGGAGCTAAAGAGAGATGTTTGGGTGGAGACAAAGATTTGGTATTTATTAGCACATATTAATTGAAGCTATAGTTATAGGTATGATTTACCAAGAAGAGGGTGTGGAGAAAGAGGAAAGAAACCACCATTGTGATTTATTAATATAGTACAGGATACACAGAGAAGAAGATCCTGTAAAGGAGACTGAGATGGATTTGCCAGAGAGTAAGAAGAAAACTAGAAGAGTTCATATTCATAAGCAATGAACCTATTATAGCTCCTATAATCGCTATTGATCTTAAGTGTTCCAGGACAATGGAAAGGAAGATAGCTATTGACAAGGTCTGTGATAGCAGATGATACTAGATGATACTAGTGGTGACTAAGAGGGGAGAATGTAGAATGTGATTCGACTGGATGGCACATGCTTTACAGTGGTAAGAACAGAACTTGTGGTATGAAAGACCTTTTTTTTGAGAGAACTGCAGGAAAAACAATATTTTGAGAAGAGAAACGAAAGTTAACTTAAGGCATGAGAAGGATGAAGGAAACAGAAGACTGTATATATAGAGGGATCTTTTAACTCAGAATATGGCACAGTGGAAAAGTTTGGGACAGAGAGGAGCAATAGGTGGCTGTGTTAAGCAGAAAGCTGCACAGAGTATCATGGGGAGGTGATGTGAGAAATGATAGCAAACCAGCAGGCTTTCTTTGGGTACTAAGGAGAGCAGGGGTTTAACTGCTGGCAAATTACTAGGCAGTCAGTTTTGGTCCACCTTGCTTGTAGCTGAAGTTCTTGTGTTTCTTAGGAAGTTATCTTAGTCCAATGGGGTCCTAATTTTTGAAGAATGAGTAGATCTAGCAGTGGAATAAATGGCCCAAGCTTGATTTGATGGAATGTGCTATGTGAGTTACCCAGTTTTCTGCAAAGTGTTCAAGCAATGTTGGATTCTATGTGCCTACCTTTGAACCACATGGAGCACTTTTTATCTCTATTTTCAGATCGCAATCTGAGTTCTGAAGCTTTCTTTGTCCCTCGAATCACATAGTTATGTGACCCTTTTGAGTACTTCTATAGTATCATATAATTTCCTCATCGTAGTACTTGTTAAAGTATATTATTGCCAGTTTATATAGTTGTATTGTCCTCTAATTCATACTATTTAGAGGACGTGAATTTCTTATCCACTGATACATTTTCAGAAACCTGTATAGTGGTGAAAATATTTACACACACACACACACACACACACACACACACACACACACACACACACACATACTTTTAAAGTGTGTGAATGAGGCTGGAATATCCTGCAGCAACTGCATCGTCTATATGAAGAACTCTTAGATGCTTGTGTTTGGAACAGTTTTCTACCCTCAGGGCCTAGGGGTATGCACAGAGGGTTTGAGTGTTTTGTCAGCAGCTTGCATTGATCATGGCCAAAAGAGGGCAGCAGAGGGTCACAGACGAGAGGTGGTTTTGCTGTGGTGCAGAAGAAAGTGGGTGGAAGAGAATACAACATCAGGAGTGAGAGTTTTGGGTGCCCTTTACTGAAGATAATCCTATGGGGGAAAGGTTTAGCAAGGAGAGATCTGGGAAATTCCCAGGTGTAAGGAGTATGCTTTAAGGAAAACTAGAATCTTAAAGCCAAGGAAAGAAGCAGGGAGTAGTAACGTATTTGCTCTTTGTTCAGATGGAAATTTGTAGTTGTTTTTGCTACCAAGAGCATTCTTTGAAATACAGGCCAACTCTCCAGTCTGTCTGTTATGGAACAGATACTAGAATTTGACTCAAGTAGCCTGCCAGTCATAAGAAGGAGGGGTAAAAGGATGGGGAAGTTTGGTGGAGTGAAGGGAAGCCACAGGATATATTAATACAAGAAACATTTGCTTCAAGAGAGAAATTCTAATTCTAAACAAGAACTCTTTACTTTTCTAGTGTCGTCTCATGCCACTCTCCTCCCTTGTGAACTCTGTTGTAGCCACACTGACTTCCTTTCAGTTTCTTAAGGAATTCTGCTGTTTCAATATTGTCATGGTTGGATTTTGTCATCCCTCAGGTCTTGACGTGAATACCATTTTCTCAGAGAGTTTCTTTCTAACTATCCTTTGTTCTTTACTATGGCAGCATCATGCTCACTTCCTTTAAGCATCCATTACCACTTACATTTATGAACTCATATTTGTTTTTCTTCTGTTTATTGTCTACCATCCCCTGGGGGTAATGATCTCTTCATATATTTTTCTCCCCAAAGTATACTCAGCATCTACTATAATACCCAACTTATGGTGGTGGCTTTTAAAGTATTTTCTGGAGAAATGTACTGAGTAATTTGTCTGTGGAGGGAAGAAGTTGGCCATCATGGATGATATTTAATATGGACTGGACAGACAGTTGGCTAAGATGTTGTATAAAAAAATTCAAGGATTGGATGGATTGTTGCTAAAATGACATTTGAAGTCTCTGTCATTCGATTCTATTATTTCAATAAATGAAGAGTATAAAATTAATGACTCTAAAATGAAAATGATAATGAGTCCATTGCTCATCAATATGAAAAGGAAAGAGAATAAATGTGGCTAATTAGAGAGTGATGATAATCTTGCCAACCCATTAATAAAAGTAGAAAGTGTAATTTGTAAAGAAGCTGAACCTTAAATAAATCAGTAGACTTGAGTAACTTTTTAGGGAAATATCTATTTAGGGGCTCATACTAAAGCAGTTCTGAAAATAACAACTTTATTCTCTTTGTGTCTTTAATATCTAGCACAATATCTGGCACATAGTCAGTGAACAATAAATATTTACTTAATAATAAATAAATAAAGTGAAACTTTAGCGACCACACCCATACTTTTATAAATCTTTCCAGGTACTTAGTCTGCATTAAATCAGCCTTTTTGTTCAGTAACATTGGCTCATTTGTAGCTTAACACCTCCCTACAGATAGCATACTTACAAAATGCCATTAAAGGGAAGGTAAAATGATGCAGCCACGAAGATACTCATGTTCATTCCTGCTTATGGATGGAGGACTAAATCATTGCTGAAAATGTTTTTAGTTTTCTGAAACTGTCTATGAGTTGCTCTTATGTTTTGTCATTGACATTTAAATAAATAAAATAATAACTAATGCTCGTTAAGATGGTAGACATGATTTGTATTAATAGCTGCTCCTCAAAATTTTAGCACTAAACATTAAACATTAATACTAGCTGGGCTCGGTGGCTCAGCCTATAATCCCACGCTTTGGGAGGCTGAGGTGAGTGGATTGCCTGAGCCTGCGGGTTCGAGACCAGCCTGGGCAGGCGAGACCTCATCTCTACAATAAATCAAAAAAATTAGCCGGGCATGGTAGCGCGCGCCTGTTGTTCCAGCTACTTGGAAGTCTGAGGTGGAAGGATCGCCGGAGCCCAGCAGGTCGAGGCTCCTGTGGCCGGGAGCGGCCACTGCACTCCAGTCTGGGTGACAGAGTAAGACTCCAACTCAAAAATAAATAAATAAATAAAATAAAAATAAATAAGCATTAATACTAATAGAACGTATATTTATTTCAGCTTATTTATTGTGGCACATAGACTTTAAGGTGGCCCGATGACTCCCAACTCCTGGTGTGCATGAGCCTATATAATTCCCTTCTGCGTATAAGTGTGATCTGTGGCTTGCTACTAATTAATAGCATATGGCAAGAGTGATGGAATGCAACTCCTGTAACTATACTTTGTTGTATAGGACTCCATAGACTCCATCTTGTTAATAGATTTGTTCTAGAGTCTCTCCCTCCGCTACTAGCTCTAAGAGAGTAAGCTTCCAATAATCCTACAGTCACAAGAAAATACATTCTACCAACAACTTGAGCACAGAAAAAGATCTTCCCCAGCCGAGCCTCCAGATGAGGACCATATTTTGACCTGTTTGTATCCTTGCAGAGGACCCAACTGAGATATACCCAGATTTTTGACACACAGAAACTGTGAGATAATACTTGCATGTTATTTGAAGCAGCCAAGTTTGTGGTAATTTGTTATGAAGCATTAAAAATGAAAAAACTGTGAGCATATATAGCAAAATAGATAGCAAAACCCTAAAGAAACTATTTAGTTATGCTTCACAGCAGTAGAAAACAACATTGTATCTCATTTTAGTACCTAAAATATATTATTTATATACCCCCTGTTGCATGTTTAATCATTACTAAGGTTCAGCTTGATGGTTTATTTTCTAGAATAATTCACATCTGATAGCTATGTTTCTCCCCTAAATGTCTTAGATTGCTACACATGTAGAGATGAAGTTACTAGCATTTGCCATGAATCAGACTATAAGTATTTTCACGGCAATTTGTTAATTTTTGCGATATGCAGATGTGACAGCAGTTTTGAAAATTCCCAGGGCACTGTGACAAACTAAGAGGGGCACAATGAGATATTTAAATTTTTGAAGAAAACAGTAATATTGACATCTGTCAGACACCATGTGAACTACCAGTTCAAGGTGTTCAGTTTCATCATCATATTGTGCTACATTCCTTCTGATTATATCTTTATAAAGCAGGGATTTGAGGTATTCCTGTGGTAAAATGTTAAATATTGCACAAATATCAATCTAGAACAAGAAATGAGGGTGGAAGTGTCCAATTTGTTTCCAAGTTTTGAGAAATCAGGCAGTGCCTAACAAGCACATTAGTTAGTACTTGTATTTATTTAAAAATAAAGTAATAATATTGTGTCTCTCTCTCTCTCTATAATATATATGTTCCAAAATGACTACTGAATAGTTCTGATGCAAATACTCATTAAGTTATTTGTACCTAACTACTTAATAAACAGAACAGATAGGTGCTTCTTTTTAATTTAGGGGTGCCATACAAAATTACTTAGACAGTAAGGGAAATAAGAAAAATTTAGGAGCTCTCATCCATTAGAATGACTACTGTCAAAAAACAAACGAATAAACAAAAAACCCCCAGGAAATTACAAGTGTTAATGTGGATGTGGAAAAATTTTGAATTTTAAAAATTAAAAATAAAGCTACTGTATGATCACACAATCTCACTTCTGGATTTATATCCAGAATAATTAAAAGCAGAGTCTTGAAGAGATATTTGCTTGTCCATGTTTATGGCAGCATGACTTATAGTAGCCAAGAAGTAGAAACAACCCAAATGTTCATCAGAAGATAACTAGATAAACAAAATGTAGTACATATATAAATAAAATGAGATATTATTCAGACTTAAAAAGGAATGAAATATGAGTATTATCACATGTTACACGATGGATGAAACTTGAAGTCCTTTATGCTAAATGAAATAAGGCAGGCACAAAAAGACAAATGCTGTATGATGCCACTTATGTGAGGTATTTAAGGTAGTCAAATTAATCGAAACAGAAAGTATGAAGGTAGCTGTCAGGAGCTAGAGGAAGGGGTAAAATAGGAATTGTGGAGATCAAGTTTCAGAGTTACAAGATAAAAAAGTTCTGAAGATCTGTTTTGCAACAATGTTGTAAAACATTGTACACTACTAACTGTACACTTAAATATACTTAAGTTGACAAGTTTCATGTCATGTGTTTTTTTACCGCAATAAAAATAGTCATTACTTAAATGTATATTTTGAGAGGCTGATTTCAGATTACAGATTTATTATATGGAACATTTTAATATATGTAATCTTCCAAAGATGTTTCTTTGCTTACCTATCTTATCTGAGCTATTAGGAATAGTGTGCAGGAAAGGAGTCAGGACAAAATAGCCTTGGCTATGTGGCAATAATTTTAAAAATACCCTCTGTTTCTTCCATCAATGTATATCAAAACCAAGTAAATAAGAAAAAGAGAAGCAATCTACACTTTAGGATTCCTCTTTAAGTTACATTAAGATCAGCATTTAAAAAAAAATAATTCCAGGACTTGACTCAATATTTATGGTCATGGTATTATAACTCCCAGGTTTAATTGTAACTAAATTTTAAAAATTAAGTTTTTAGACAAGCAACTCATAAATACACCTATATTTAGGACAGTAAAGAAAAACTTAAGAATGTGAGATCATGTGTGAAAACCATGCTTTATTTCTACCTTAGTCCTATCCCAATTCACCCTTAATAGTTTAATATACATTTTCCAGACTTTTATCTATAATTTAATTTCATGCATGTATATATACGTATATGATTATCTTTTTTAAAAAATAAAACATAATAAACCCATAATTCTGAACTTAATTTTTCACTTAATATTTTTTTGAGATTTTTGCACATCTTTACACACAGAACTGTTGAATTCTTTCCTACAATGGCATTGTAGCCCATAGTAATACATGTTAATATATTGTACTTTATTTGATACACAAGTCATTGATGGGTTTTCCAGATATTTAGAAGACTACACCTCAATGCAGCATAGTGAAATAGATATATATAGTTTTTAGAAACTGGATATTGGACTGAAAATTGTTAGTCTGTCTTCCAATTGTAAGTTTTAAGAATAGAACTTAACTGTCATATAAGTGACAAAGTGATCAAAGCCAAAGGCAAAATACAAACTTTCTCTAATGACAGGAATTGAATTTCACCAACCTTATCTTGTTTAAATATGAGCAAAGACAAAAGATAAGTCTATGAATGAATAAAGTAGAACAGAAGAAGGGGAACTGCATTCTGAAGGCTCAGAGAAAAAAATTTCAGAAAATTTGTATTGTAGAACACAGAGGACTGGTACTTCCAATACAGTATAAGAATATATTCATATAGTCAATTATAAGTAGAAAATTATAGATAGAAACAGTTTAGATAAAAAAGAGGTTATTAAAATAAGAAATGGTTGTCTGAGATCTGAAACACTGTGCATTATTACAAGAAAAAGCAAATAAATAATCTGAAGAAAAAAATAACATCAACGATAAGAGAATAAACAAAGAAACTCCACATGAATGCAGAGGGAAAGAAAAGGAATTTAAAAAAAATTACAGACAATGAATGAAGAGGAGAAAAGTCAAAGTTTAAATTGGAATATATAAGTCATTCAGATAAACATCAATATGTATAAGATTTATATTTTAAAAAGGGGCCATGTAGCTTTTTGCTCATATTTAAACAAGTTCGTTTTAAGGAATCATTTGTTGATGAAAAATAACTAAAGTGAATAAATAATTATTTTAAATATATTTAAAGAAAAATGTTTCTGGAATAATTTAACAGATACTTAGCAAACTTTGTGTGGTCAGATAATGTACTTCCTTTTTCAAATCCCACAGATGTTTGCAAAATTTTCCCTAATTAGGATTCACAAGGCCATATCCTTTGACTATGTGTGCTAAAATTTGAAATTAAAAAAGTTTATATATCCCCCATACAAACTCAAACTCATCTATGTGGTAAATTTTAAAAAGGCATTCTCAATAAACCTTGGGCCAGAATTAAAATCAAATAATGACAAAAGACTACTTATAGCAAGAATAGCAGAGAAAATTTTAAATGGGCTATAAAGCTACAATAATTAAAAGGTATGTTATCGGCCTGAAGATAATCAGATAGTTCAGTGGATCCAAATAAAGCCTATGTGCTGACCACAGAATATGTAAATGTTGTATATGACAGAAAGGAAATATAATAAGCACATCTGCTGAGTAGGAAAATCACTAACCTTTCAAATTAATGGTATTATTAAAACAAATATCTCAATAATTGATACAATTTTTGTAATTAAGATGAAGCTAGTTCTCTACTTCAGATCCTATATCAGAGTAAATTAAATAGATAGAGTTAAATGTAAAAATGGAGAATATATGAACATAAAAGTAATAATGTTGAATATGTTTCTGGTCTTAGTACAGGAAAGTAGTTTCTGAACATAAAGTCAAAGAAAACAACATGAGTAAATAATGAGATTTAATAAAAATAATCAAACAATAATATATACCTACTAAAGAGCATATAAACTGGTGTAAGTATGTATAAGAGTTCATAAAAGACAGAGTTTAATAACTTTAAGATTAAAATAATACTAGCAATCAATACATTATAAAAAAAACACTCCAATAGAGAAATAGATTAAAGATATGAGCAAATAACTCACAAGAAAGAAAGTAGCCAGTAAAATATGGAAAAAATGTCAACTTAGGTAGTAGTAAAAATGAAATAAATAGAAACATGTTATCCATTCTAAGTTTTTTGATTGACATACTTTGAAAAATGGTAATATATAATTTTGTCTAGGGTGCAATTATGACTATTCAGGTAGAAAATTTTGCAATATATCATAGAAGCCCTAAATTTCCTGAAATTTTTGACTGGGTAATTTTTCCTTTAGAAATATATTCTCATTTCTAAAGAATTTATGTAAAAGAATCTTTATTGAGGCATTATTTATGATATTGAACTATTCAAAACAAAATGAATGTTCAAACATAAGTACTGGATAAAGTATTGTATAATGATCACAGTCATGTTCGTAAAATGCTTAATGACATATTTGAATGCTTAAGATATATTTTTAAATAGAAAATATGAGTTATAAGAGAATATTTACAGAATGCTCAATTTCAATAATAAATATCACACACCATGGCAGGAAAAAAACCTCACATATCAATACGAACTTGGATTATAAGTGGCCTAAATGTTCCAATTAAAAGATACAGAGTGGAAAACTGGATTAATAAAACAAGACTCTACCATCTACTACCTACAAGAGACCCACCTTCTGACCAAAGACAGCTACATATTCAAAGTAAATGTGTGTGTGTGTGTGTGCGTGGGGGGGGG
>NW_007255970.1:2589-100491 GCF_000164805.1 Carlito syrichta | reverse complement strand
TCTCTATCCAACACTGGAATACCCAAATTCCTGAAGCAAATTCTACTTGATCTTCAAGAACATATTGGTAGCAACACAACAAAAGTAGGTAACTTCAACACACCACTGACATTACTAGACAGATCATCAAGGCAGAAAATCAACAAAACCACTTGATTTATACTGGGTTATAGACTGAATGAACTTAACAGACATTCACAGAACACTCCATTCAACAATTGTAGAATATACATTCTTCTAATCTCTGCATGGAACATTCTCCAAAACAAACAAACAAACAACAAACCCATAGGCTTTGCCATAAAAGAAGTCTTAATAAATTAAAAAAAAATTTATATTGAGCATCTTCTCAGACCACAGTGGAATCAAATTAGAAATCAAAATTAAGGGGAACTCCCAAATTTACACCACTATTTGGAAACTGAACACATTGCTCTTGAATGACCCTTGGGTACACAACAAAATTAAGACAAAAATGTTTTTAAAAATCACTGAAATAAATGAAATTGAGACACAGCATACTAATACCTCTGGGATATAGCAAAAACAATGCTGAGAGGAAAGTTTATAGCGTTAAATGCCTATATCAAAAACATAGAAAGATCTGTAAATGACAGCTTAACCTTGCATCTCAAGGAAATAGAAAAACAAGCACAATATAAATCCAATGCTAGTAGAAAAAAAAAGACATAACAACAATTAGATTATAAGTAAATATGATTAAAATCTAAAAAATTATACAAAGCATCAATAAAGTAAAAAAAAAGTTGTTTTTCAGAAGGATAAACAAATTGACAGACCACTAGCTAACTAACAAAGAAAAAAAAAAAGAGAAGACTCAAAAGAAAGAACACAATCAGAAAAGATGGAGATGACATTATCACTGAAAACACAAAAAATACAGAAGATTATTAGAGAACACTATGAATATCTCTATGGCAACAAACTTGAAAACCTAGAGAAATTGTATAAATTCCTTAAAACATACAACCTTCCAAGACTAAACCAGGAAGAAATAGAAAACCTGAATAGATCAATAATAAGCAATGAATTAAGTCAGGAATAAAAACAAACAAACAAAAAACACACAAAACTTTCAAACAAAGCCCATGGACAGATGGATTTACAGCTGGATTTAATCAGGTGTACATAGAAAAGCTTGCACCAATCTTACTGAAACTATTTCAAAAAAATAAGGAGGGACACCTGCTCAACTTATTCTATGGAACCAGTATCATCCTGATACCCAAATCAGGCAAAGTCATACACAGAAAGAAAACTACAGGTCAATATCTCCAATTCACCTAGATGCAAAAATCCTCAACAAAATGCTAACAAGTCAAATTCAACAGCACATTAAAAAAAAAAAAATTCATCCTGATCTAGTAGAGTTTATTACAGGTATGCAAGGATAGTTCAATTTCTGCGGTCAATGAATGTGATTCGCCACATAAACATAATTAAAAATTAAAATCATATGATCATCTCAATAGATACAGAAAAGATATTTAATAAGATCCAATATTCCTTCATAATCAAAATCCTCAACAGGCTAGACATTGAAGAAGCATATCTTAAAATAATAAAAACCATATATGACAAACTGATAGCCAACATCATCCTTAGTGAGGAAAAGTTATAAACATTTTCCCTCAGAATTGGAACAAGACAAGGATATCCACTTTTATCATTTCTATTCAACACCTCACTGGAAGTTCTAGAAAGAGACAGGCAAGAGAAAGAAATAAAAGGTATTCAAATAATCAGTGAGGACATCACACTATCTCTGTTTGCTGGTGGCATCATAGAAAACCCTAAAGACTCCTCTAAGAAACTCTGGGGCCTGCAAAACAACTTCAGAAGCTTCAGGATACAAAATCAGTGTACAAAAATTAGTAGCATTTCTCAATAATGCTCAAGCTGAGAACTAAATCAAGAGGTCAATCCCATGTTCAATAGCCACCAATGCCCCCCCCAAAACAAACAAACAAACAAAAGGAATACATTCAATTAAGGGAGTGAAATGTCTCTACAAGAAAAGCTCAAAACACTGACGAAAGATATTATAGACTACATAAACAAATGCAAGAGCATCCATACTCATGGATCAGAAGAAGCATTATTATTAAAATGATGATATTACTCAAAGCCATCTATAGATTCAATGCAATCTCTGTCAAAATACCAACATTTCCCCCCACAGAACTAGAAAAACAATCATAAAGCTTATATGGAACCAAAAAAGTGTCCATATAGTGAAAGTAATCTTAAATAAAAAGAAAAATACATTGTCTGACTTAAAATTACATTACAAAGCTGTAATAACTAAAAGCATGACACTGGCACAAACATAGACAGATAGGTTAATGGAACAGAACAGAGACCCAGAAATAAAGCCACATACCTACAACCAAGTGATCTTTGACAAATCTGGCAAAAATAAACAATGGGGAAAGGCATCCTTTTCAATCAATAGTTCTAGAAAAGTTGGTTAGCTATATGCAGAAGAACGATATTGGACCTCTAACTCCCATCATATACAAAGATGAACTCAAAATGACTCCAAAAACAAATACAACAAAACAAAAATAGAAAAATGAACTTAATTAAACTAAAAATATTCTGCACAGCAAGAGAAATAATCAATAGAATGAACAGACAATCCATGAGGTGGGACAGAATATTTCAAAATTATGCCTCAGAGGAAGAACTATATCCAGAAGCTACAAGAAACTCAAACAATTCAACAGGAAAAACATAAATAGCCTCATCAAAAAGTGGGCAAAAGACTTGAATAGACAGGCCTCAAAAGAAGACACATAAGGACCAACAAATGTAAAAACAAATGCTCAACATCACTAATCGTTGAGAAATGCAAATTAAAAATATAATGAACTATCATCTTACACTTAATCAGAATGACTTTCATTAAAAAATCAAAGAGCAACAGATTTTGGCATGGGATGCAGAGAAAAAGGCACAATCATACATTATTGGTGTATGAGTAAACTAGTTCAACTTCTATGAAAAACAGTATGGAGATCTCAAAGAACTAAACATATAACTTTCATTTAACTCAGAAATTCCACTAGTATCTATCCAAAGGAAAATACATCATTATATTAAAAAAGATACCTGTCCTTGTATGTTCATTGCAGTACTATTCACGATGGCAAAATCATAGAACCAACATAAGTGCCCATCAATGGTTGACTGAATAAAGAAAATGTGGTACATATGTACCATGGAATATTACACAATCATATGAAAGATCAAAATCATGTCCTTTGAAACAACAGGGTTGGAGCAGGAGACCACATCCTAAGTGAACTAATTCAGAAACAGAAAACCAAAACTGCATGTTCTAATTCATATGTGGGAGCTAAAGGACCACAAAAATGTAAATAATAGATATTGCTGACACTAAAAGGGGAGAGGCAGAGGGAGAGGATACAGTTCAGAAGTTATCTATAAGTACAATGTTCACTTTCTGGGATTGGGTCATTTGAAGCCCAATCCTCACCAGTAAACAATATGTCCATGTAACAAACATGCACTTGTACTTCATGTATCTATAATTTAAAAAAAAGAAAAAACAAATATTAATATTTTTATGAAAAAGACTGAAAGGTGTTAATAGTGAATTTCTTTGATCTTTGTGGGCTTCATCTAAGAAATAGCAAATGGTTTTTATTTTTCTATATTTTCTAAACTTAGTAAAATATTATAAGCATATTAATTTTTTACTAGGAAAATGAAATAAGTACCTTAAAAAGCCATTTCTTTCTGATAAAACCTCTGACCTTAAAAATAAAGTTCTAAAAGATAATGAGGGTATTCACGAAGATGAAAATACCTATTTTCACTATTGACTGTACTCTGAATATTTCACTATTGACTGTACTCTGAAAATTTTCAGTATTTCAATATTTCAATATTTCACTATTGACTGTACTCTGAAAATTTCAACTGCTATAGGGAGAATTTTTACCATAAAATCACATTTGGTGAAGAAATGTAAATTGATAATGTTCATAAATCTCAATTACAGAATTCTGAGTTACCACAATTACATAATATTTTTTACATATATATATATTTTAGAAGGTCCTGTAGTTATTATTCAACTAATCTTTGAAACATCCCAGTTTGGGGGTCTTAAGAAATCTTAGAGTTGGGAGGAATCTTGAATCATCTGGTTCTCCCATTTCACATCTGAGAACACACATGCGTTATATGGTCTCACTGAAACAAAAGCCAGAAGGCAATGGTAGATTTTTATTCTTGTCGTGTTCTATAACATGTTATGAATACACATCTGAAGATGGTTCTGCTCCTGTAGTTAAATTTCTTTTTAGGTAGGGTGGTAAATTTCCTGTGGTCAGAAAGGAATATTAGACATATTTTTGCCTAATAGTCTGTGTAAAAACTGGAGTATAAGATATGGCAATCCATTTATTCAGTACTTCTTCATAATATGTGCTGATCTACCTGGATATATACAATTTTTTTTGCATGGAGTATTTAATCTTTAATATTATACTAATTGCAGAGAATTTCCAATCTTAGCAGTAATTTCTCAACTATAAGGCTTTAAATGCAGTCCTTATCAATTTTTTATTTAAGCCCTTAACTTTTTAAATAAGAAATTGAGGTGGCTAATTTTTCTTTGATACAAACTTTGAAAAATTCTTGCTGCAGTCGCCTTTGATCCCAAATGTTTTCTGTTTTGTATATAATGGCATAACAGGCTGTTATAGGTTGGAATAGCTTTTGATTAAATGAGTGACTTCCAGATTGACTAGTGAAAAATGTTTTGCATATGACACAAAAGGCATTGGTTCCATGTTCCCCTCTATTTTATGTTAAGTATTATTCTCAACCTTGCATGGATACTTGGAATTTAACTCAAATTATGCATGTGTTTTAAGTGTTCTTTTATTTAAATTCTTTGCTATGTATTAGCTACATATGCCTTTAAATTGCTAATGTGGTGAACCTCTTTTAATAAATATACCAAATTAAAATGTCAAAAAACCCCAAAATAAATGAAATGTGCATGAAATTCAGAGGACAGAGTGTGTTGATTTTCCTGGTTTGTAATGCTACAATGTCTGCTATTGACGCTGGCTGCAGCTTATGCAAGCTGTTTAGGGAGAGAGCCCAGTTACCCAGTCTTCACATTTTAGGGTTTAGTCCTCTGCTCTGCAAGGCTAGAAATTTGGTCTTGTCAGAAATCTGAGACTATTAGGCTATAGAGAATGGCTTCATTTCAATAAAAAGAGAGAAATATGCCAACTAGAATATTAATTTACCCACTTGTAGTGAGAAATGTAACTGCTGCTAGGACTGAATTCCTCCTATCAACTTATTAGCATATTCCTTCCCTGTAGGTGATAGAAAAAGTCTACAACATTTAATCAGAAGGCTCATTTGATGAAAATAGGTTTGTTTAATTTTAGGGAATGCCTCTCCTAAATTAAGGTTAGATTAAATTAGGACTACAAGAATAGTTTTATCCACTAGAAGGATAAGATAGTGTTACCCATTAAACCTATTGGCCTACAATGTCCATCTTCTGGATATGCACTGTCTGTATTTTTATAACTAGTTCCTCTCTTTCTGTAGGCTATCATGTCTACCTTTCAGAACTCCATAACACCTGGTTTTACCCTTTTAAAGCATTCAGTTGTGAATTCAATGAGCACTAGATACACTTGTACAATCTCATTTCCTCACTGGACACAGCTTTATAACTTGTTGCTTAAGCAAATGTTTTTGAACTCAGTCTTTCAAGCTATTTTACTGTATACTTTTTATAATTTTTCAACAAAAATATAATTATATTTTCTAGGTCAAACTGGTTTAGGGATTAAACGAGATTTCCAAATATAGTCATATCTACATATTTAGATTTACTTTCACTTACTATTGTGAATTTTCTAGTCTCGTTTACCTTAAATATCTTTGCAACTATTTCTGGAAATCTCTAAATGTCTTCCACCCCCCCACAATGACTCTGATGCCCATGAAGGAAGGGTTGCATTTTGGTGTTTTTGTGGAGATGTCCATTAATGTAAACACTGCAACTGGCCCCATCTGATATTGCTAGCACTGGTTCCTGTCCTCAGGATACAGTCTGCTGCCTGCTTCATGTGTGGTTGACCCTTTACTGCAGGAAGGACTGTGCCCCATTGCTGTAAGAGCTGTGGCAAAAGCAGCTAGTTAGGTAGATGCTATAATAATGGGTTTAAAATATATCAAAATAATAGTCAACGCTAAAATAAGAAAATTCTGGGTAAAGTCAGAACCCAAGAAAATGGGTCAGCAGGGGTCAAGAAGATGGGCTGACGACTCAAAAAGTTTGACTTACAAAGAAAGGATTTTGGAGGTAAATAGAGGAAAACGAGAGTGAAGAAAAAGGAGGTATCATTGTAAGACACGGGTGCAGATCTGATATTAGGCTATAGGTGTCTGTGACTTCAAAAGACTCTCCTACTTCCTGACAGAGGCAGTCTCTCTGAGGGCACAAGACTTGAAGAGAAATATAAGCTGTGCTTCTATTTCTGCCCTTCTTGGGCCAAGTGCATTTAGCAGGACACAAATTGCACATATCCATAAAGAATTGAAGACATTTAATAAGAATATTAAGTAATGATATAATTAAAGGATACTGAGTATTTTAAGAATATAAACTTATTTTGGTATTTATCATTAAGATGTTAATCTTAGTAGCAAAAATTTTTCTTATCTGTGTGAAAAAATGAGAAGGGGGATGGGTTTTAAATACTAAATGTAGATTAGATTAGTGCTCATTATCTAATTTACATTGTAGTCACAAAGGGATCATGGTAGAAGGTCTGTTGATTCTCTTCATTCAGCCAATACTATCTTACAACATTTCACACTCCACTGTGCTCTATTTTCACAACTGTGATTTCTTTTTTGCTTCCCAGCTTGAAGTATCTCGTCAATCACATTCAAGAGTCTACTCTTATTCAAAGTCAGCAACATCTGGTTTCTGAGCAGCAATATTTCTGGATAATATTGCTTTTCTAATGCTTGTGGCTGTTGCTATATTTATTTGGGTCCTGATTAAACTAATTTTTTCCTCCTAAAATCCCTTTGAAATGGAGCTTCTGGATTATTTTTCTCTAGTTCTACTTAGAGGCACCATTACAAGTGGTTTGTATTTAATCCCACCTAGAGGCAGGATAGGAAAACACTGCAAACTTTTGATTCTGTTACTTCCTTGAATTTTTTTTTTTAGCATATGTGCATGAGTGTATGTGTTTTCATATATATGTGTGTATATATCCTTGTATATGTGAATGTGTATATATGTGCATATACATAAATATGCCAAATTTGCTATAGAGATCTCAGAAATTTACAAAAAATACCTACCAATAGGTAGCTAGTGCCTTAGAGAGAATTAGTATCACTGCTTTGCAAATTTAAACTGTGAACATTTTCATTTGAGGTGAAATTCAGAGTTGGCTTTCAACAGTACATGCCAGAGGTATAAGAGTCCCTGGAGGGAACACAGCAATGGAATGATCTTAATATAGATACGTGCAAATGATTGAGTTGTAAATCTTGGCAGAAAAACATCTACTCCACTCTTCTAGCAAACTGATTTTCTGGACTCATTTCAAAACTATTTCTAAAATTGCTATGCCCATTTTTAGTCTGCCTTGACTCCCCTGCATGCCCCCACTCTCAATTTTCTCCAACTAAGTCTTCCTACTTTTTGTATTTAGATCCTTATCTTCTCCTCTTCCATGTAGTTGTCTATCACTCATTCTACCCCTAGGATATCTGCTTCTCCTGGAATTGGCTATGAAGAAGAATAGTCTCCCTAACCTTTAATAGCTAGTTGAAGATGACAACCAGCACATTATAGTTTTAATGTCTTATCTACTGATCAGAAAAAGAGGGGGAAAAGTAATGCATGTGAAGAAAACGAAACATTTCTGAAAATTTGAAAAGTTTCTATAAGCATAGTACTTCATCCAGAGGTGGTATCTGGTGGCCTAGGTGAGCATCAAACGTCCTATTCCTAAGTGTTGGGCTACTAAAAGACCCCCACCTCTCTACCACTAACTATAATACTTTTTTGACCTACTCTTCCCTTAACAACACAACAAGATATAATGAAAGCCATTATTTTTCAATGTAATCAAATGAATTTGATTATAGACCAATTAGTGTGATAGTTAATTTTAGTTATCAACTTGACTGAGTTAAGAGAGATTCAGATTGTTGGTGAAACCTTATTTCTGGGTATGCTCATGAGAGTATTTTCAGAAGAGATTAACATTGACTAAGTAGGCTGAGTAAAAAAAGGAGGGGGGGTTCTTTTTTTGTGTCCATTTCAACTTCTTTTACCATATGCGGAAGAATGAAACTAGACCTCTCTCACCATATGCAAAAAGCAAATCTAAGTGGATTAAAGTCTTATATCTAAGACCTGAAACTATAAAACTACTAAAAGAAAGCTTTGGGAAAATACTCCATGACATTTTTCTGGGAAAAGATTTCTCAAGAAAGGTCTTAAAAGCACAGGCAAAAAAGCAAAAATGGACAAATAGGATCACATCAAGCAAAAAAGCTTCTGTACAGCAGAGAAAACATTCAATAGAATGAAGAGACAACCCAAAGAATGGAAGAAAATTTTACAAACTACCCATCTGACAAATGATTAATAACCAGAATATAGCCGGGCTCAGGGGCTCAGTCTGTAATCCCGTGCCTTTGGGAGGCTGAGGTGAATGGATTGCCAGAGCCCACGGGTTCGAGACCCGCCTGGGCAAGCGAGACCTCATCTCTACAATAAATAAAAAAATTAGCCGGGCGTGGTAGCGTGTGCCTGTAGTTCCAGCTACCTGGAAGGTTGAGGAGGAAGGATCGCTGGAGCCCAGCAGGTTGAGGCTGCGGTGGCCGGGAATGGCCACCGCACTGCAGTCTGGGCGACAGTGAGACTCCAACTCAAAAAAATAAAAATAAAAAAACAAACAGAATATATAAAAAGCTAAAACAACTCAGTATTAAAAAAACATGTTGTACCCCACATCTTTAAAATAAAATATAAAAAAAGAAAAAAATATTATTTTAAAACGGACAAGAGATCTGACATTTCTCAAAAGAAGACATGCAAGTTGACCAACAGTTATATTTAAAAAGCCTCAATATCACTAGTCATCAGAGAAATGCAAATCAAAACTAAAATGAGATATCATCTCACCCTAGTTAAAATGGCTTTTATTCAAAAGACAGGCAATAACAAATGCTGGTGAGAATGTAGGCAAAATAAAATCCTGGCACACTGTTGGTGAAAATGTAAATTAGTAAAATCACTTTGGAGAAGAGTATGGAGGTTCCTCAAAAAACTAAAAATAGAACTACCATATTACCCAACAATATGTTACTGATTATATATCCAAAAGAAAGGGAAATCAGTATATTGAAGAGATATCTCCTCTCCTATGTTTATTGCAGCACTATTCTTAATAGCCAAGATATAAAATCAACTTGTGTCCATCAATGAATGAATGGCTAAGGAAGTATAGCACATGTACACAATAAATATTATTCAGCCATAGAAAATAAAATCCTATCATTTACAACAACATGAATAGAAATGGAGGACATTATGTTAAGTGAAATAAGCAAGGCACAGAAAAACAAATATTACATGTTCTCATTCATACATGGGAGTTTATAAATATTACATTCAAGGATATAGAAAAGAGAATTACCAGATGCTGAAAAGGCAAGGAGATGGGGTATAAAGTGGGGATGGTTAATGGGCACAAAAATACAGTTAGGTAGAACGAACAAGATCTAGTATTTGATGCCACAATGGAGAGACTATGGTTAACAATAATTTGTTGTATTTTTTAAAATAACGAAAAGAATGAAATTGGAATGTTCCTAATACAAATAAATGATAAATACTTGAGGTTATGGATACCCTAATTATTCTTATTTGATCATCACATGCTGTATGCCTGTGTCAAATCATCACATGTACCCAACATATGTATACAAGTTTTATGTATTCATAATAATTAAAAATAAAAAAATACAAGATGGGCCCTTATCAACGTGGGTGTCATTCAACTCATTGAGGCTCAAAAAGGGGAAGAAAGGGTGAATTTTCTTTCTTGTGTGGAGCTGTAATGTGTTCTGTCTCTAGGCTCTCAGAATTTTGGACTCCAGGACTTATACCAGCAGTTCCCCAGGTTCTCAGGGCTTATACCTTAGACTGAATTATACCACTGGCTTGCCTGGTTCTCCAACTGGCAGAAAGAATATTATGGGCATCCCCAGCCTCCATATTCATGTGAGCCAATTTCCATAATAAATCTCTTCTATATGTCTGCATATATCTACCGGTTTTGTTTTTCTGGAAAACTTTGAATAATACAACTGTTATTTTATTTCTTTAGATGTAGGCAATAATGTTCATTTTCACATATTGATTATTTCTGTTTCTTACTTTTTTTCTGCTCCTGTAACTGGACTTCAGGTGTAGCGATTTGTTTTGAATAGAACTGTTAAAACAATCTGAACTTCTGGATCTGAAAACTATGAAAACATCTTTTAATATCCATGAGTCACTGTGCCAAGTTTGTAATTTCCTGTTGTCCCCATTTTTTGGTCTTTTCTACACATTTTAAAAATATGATATGATAATAGAGATTTGACCTCTAAGTTGCTTATTTCTATAGGATTACATTTCTTGAATTCTATAGCCATATTGCAATGAAATATTGAACATTTTCTTGACTCCTAGTCAACCAAATTTTATTTCACTAGGGTTGAACAAATCTATATCATTCATAACAATTTATGAAAATAAAACTTTTGTTAATAATATTTAGCAATAAAATATCATTTGAAAAATAATTTGATATTTTATTATTAATAAGCTAATTTATCCTTATAAAACTTGTGACCTTATAAAAAATCCATTCAATATATAACAGCATTTGAAGTATAAAATGTCCTTAGTCTATTGTTGTCCTTCAATCAATTGAATAGATGCTAGATTGAAAATCATATCAATAGTGTGACTCAAATAGGAGATATTATTCCCTGGTATTAAATAACATGAAATTTAGCATAAAGAATAAATTTAAGCATGATATAAACTAGACTAGTTAATAACGAGGTTGATTGTATAGTTTCCTAAAATCCATAGAGAGAAATGTCAGTGGATCCCAGCGGCACAAAGGATTCAGAGAGCTTATATGACTTTCCTAAGGTTTGTTGGTGGCATATAGAGATGCAAAACCAATTTCTTTAGACTTTCAGTCTTCAATCAGCTTATTAAAATATGCTGGTTGTAATTATTATCCAACCAAATGATTATTATTTTTTTAACTTTTAATTTTATTTTAAAGATGTGGGGTACAATTCAGGGTTAGGTGTACAAGTGTTCATTATGCAGGTACCCTTGTTGTTTCGATGTCCTCCCTGCTCCCGCAGATTCCCACTACTGCCAATCCCGCCTACCACCCCCTTCTCAGTTTTCCTCTACTGCCAATCCTTTTCTTATAATATTACCATAATTGTTCAAAATCCGCTTATAAGTGAGGACATGTGATATGCAGTTCTTTGTTTCTGTGTTAGATCATTCGGTATTATAGACTCTAAGTCCATCCAGGTTGCTGTGAAGTTCATGATTTTGTCCTTTATGGCTGTGTAATATTCCATCATGTATATGTACCACATTTTTTTTTATCCAGTCCTCTTTTGATGGGCAGCACAGTTGGTTCCATGTTCTTGTTATTGTGAACAATGCTGCAATAAACATATGTGTGCAGGTATCTTTTTTGTAGAGTGATTTGAGTTTCTCCAGGTATATTCCCAGTACGGGAATTGCAGGGTTGGATGGAAAGTCAATTTTTAGATCTTTTAGAAATCACCACACTGTTTTCCACAGAGGCTATACTAGTTTACACTCCCATTTACAGTGTAGAAGTGTTCCCTTTCTCCGCATCCTCTCCAGCATCTGTTGTTTTTTGAGTTATTGATGATGGCCATCCTGACTGAGTTAGGTGGTATCTCAGTGTGGTTTAATTTGCGTTTCTTTGATGACTAGTAAGACTTAGCATTTCTTCATGTATCTATTGGTTGATTGTATGTCTTCTTTTGAGAAGTGTCTATTCATATCTTTTGCTCACTTTGTAATGAGGCTATTTCTTTTTTTCTTTTTGGCATGTTTGAGTTCCTTGTAGATCCTAGATGTTAGACCTTTGTCAGACATACAGTTGGCAAATATTTTTTCCCAGTCTGTGGGCTGTCTCTCTGCTCTCTTGATGGGTTCTTTGGGTTTGTGGAAACTTGTCAATTTGATGAGGTCCCTCTTGTCTATCTTATTTCTTATGGCACGGGCACTTGGGGTTTCGATCAGGAATTGGTTGCCAGTTCCAACTTCCATAAGGGTGTCTCCTGCATTTTCTAAGGTTCTTATAGTCTAAGGTTTTACATTTAGGTCTTTGATACATTTAGAATTGATTTTTGTGTATGGTGATCCACCAAATTATTGATGTCTTTTTTAACCTCACCATTATTACTGTGATATATTTCTGGTGGCAATGAACTTCAATTACTTAAAATATACTTCCTTATTATATATTTTAAAAAATTCTTGCAGGAAATCTTATTTCCTTCAGGCCTTTTCTAATTTTTGCATTCTAATTTTTACATTCACAAATCCTTAGCTATTACAATTTGTGAAGAGTCTTGAGGAAAGCATGTTAGAGCTATTCTGTTGTCCCTGTGATTACACAATGGGATTGTCTCTGCTGGTGCATTTCATTTGAAAGTTGTTGAAGAGAAGTCTTATCTTCAATCTGTACATTGTAATAGATTCTTCTTAGTGACTATGTTCTTTATTTTCTGAATCTTGTATTGATTGAGGCTAACTCTGAATTCAACATTCTAGTGTATACACTGTTCTATTGTTGAAAAATAATCTACCATTAAATTCACCCTTTTTTCATATTTTGAATAGCAGTTTTGTTTGCCTTTAATTATCAAATGTTTCTATATCTGTAACAATCCAGCCAATATCATTCTCAGCAAGAGGGAAATAGCATTATCTACAGACATTATTGAAATATATTTCAGAAAGTATACAACTATTTATGGGTGATATGAAGCATTCTTTGCAAGTATAGACACTTAATTGTTCCTTTAATAGTGAAGCTAGCATTGACTATGAATTGGATCCTTTTGAGAGGCTTGTTCATGAGGAAAACAAGTTTTCCTTTTCAAGAATTTGGAGGACAAAATACATTTTGTATATTGACTTCGAGTTGTATATTAACTTTGAGTTGTCCTTAGCTGAAGATCTAAAACTCATTATTAAACATTTCAATTTCACTGAAAAATGTGGAAGTTGATGATCATATCTTCTAGCACTGTAGAGTTTTTCCTTTGCTTTTCTTGGCAGAGAGTCTTGTCAATGGAAATAAACAATATGTATCATCTCGTTTTCCTTTAAAACTTACATGCCAAAACAGAATGGCATGGTTTTCTCAGAAAATTATTACATTTCTTTCTTGTTTCCTTTCTTCCATTTCCAGAGGGTGACTCAGATATGGTAATTGGGCAAGCTGACATACCCATAGACAGAAATACTTGACAAAATTTCAGTTTCTTTAAAGCTTTACCTCTTCTAGGTTATTCAATTAAAAGAAAAACTTTATAGAGGATAGCATTAACCTAGATATTTCAAAGTGCAATAAAGAAAATCTGGATTTCATTTTTGTAATAGGAAAGTGAGTATCTCACTGAACCCAACATTTGTGATGGTCATTACAATGAATAAAACAATTAGTTCATCCTTTAGTTCTTGGCAGTTTACCGCATTTGATTTTCATCCTCTGAGTAAGAGCAAATAAATGTAAGGGAAATATTCATGTATATTGGCTGGCATTAAGATTCTGAAAATGAAACATAAATGTATTTCATTTTTCTTTTCTTATATAAGTACAGTTGGAATTCCTCTTTTACCTTTTACTCAATCCAATGTCAATTTAGAATTTTTCTTTAAATTTTCTCTTTTCCAACAGGAAACTTTATCAAGCTGACATAATGCTCTTTTAGTTTTATCAACCAAGAAGTACAAGGAGGACCCTAAACAATAGAATGTATTTATGAAAAGTTGTGTATTTATTCTTACATATTCAAATTTAAGTCACTTTCAAAGTACTCTCTGTTTAATGCAATACACCTATCAAGATGCTTTTTCCATTGCCCCAAATAGTTTTTAAACTAGTCAATTTTGATGCCCTTTAGTGCTTCTGCTGTTTTTGTTTCACCTCTTCTACATCAGCAAAACATTTCCCTTTGAGGACATTTTTTTTCATACACAGAAACAAACAAACAAAAATGCCACCGGGTGAGAGCAGATGAATAAGGAGGGTGAAGCATAAGGTCATGATGTTTTTGTTCAAAACCTGCTGAACATTCAGTGTGGTGTGGCCAGGTACACTCATAAATCACCCAAAATGAAATGGACAAACCTGCTGAAAAAAATCTTAAAAAAAAAATTTTGCTGAAGCTGAATGCAGCCTCTCACAACAACGCTAGCTTGCACACTGAAGCTGATGAGTTCCTAGAACACTTACCTCATAGAGGAAGCCTGTACTACAAGGGGCCCAAACCTCCCAAAATAGTTTCAGCTTTTTAGGTCTCCCCATATTTGTACATTAACTTTGAGTTGACCGCAAATGAAGATCTAAAATTCAACATTAAAACATTTTACAATATACAATTTTTTGGGGGGTCTCCTCTTCAATTACCTATTATTTATATAGTATTTTCAGGCAGTGAGAGGACTATGAAGTCAGAGAGCATAGGGTTTCTGTCTTGAATAAGATAGCATTAAGCTGGAGGGACAAGTAATGCACACCCAAAGATTCAATAGCAATTCAAAAATTAGGGATTAGTGTGAATTAATAGGATTTGCATTTATCCAGTTTATGAAAGGGTAAACAGTTTGACTGGCATTCCAATATTTGTTTTGGAATTCCTGAGGTATCATAGTAATGTGAACTGGTTCTATCTTTCCAGATAAATACATTTAGCTTCTATGAATGTAAATGACTAAGCCAGACATGGTTAGAGAAAATAGTGTACTTGGAGTCAGAAGATCTGAGCTTCTGACTCATTCACATGACTGATTCATGCTGGGGAAATTACTTAACCTCCATAAGCCTTGATTTCCTCATTTATAAAATAATAAAAATAATACACACTTGTGGTGGATTGATTGCATTCATGATTGTAATTGATATCTCTGTAGCAGCATCTTTTTCTGCATACTATAGCTCTGGATTGGCCATGTAATTTGCTTTTACCAACGGTACAAAAGATAATTTGATGCTATCTGAAACTTGAAAAAGTATGTCTGCTCTTTCCTTTGCTTATTTGCTTTTATTATGAGGACATGCCCAAACTAGGGGATGAGGTATGTGTAGCAGAATCAAGACAGACCACCTTGTCCAGATAGGTGCTGAGGTGACCTGAAACTGATCAAAGATGTGAATGAAGCCTGCTGAGCTCAGCTGAATTGCGCAGCCAATGACACCAATTTGAAAGCAAAAATAAATAATTACTATTTTATTTCACTGAGATTTTTTGCTGGTTTGATATGCAGTAGTAGCTAACTCATAAAATACCTTATTTTTACTGTGGAGATTAAGACAATACACACAAATGAATTTTACAAACTGTGAAGTAATATATGAGTTAAAAAATTCTTAACATCAATGGGTTATTTGAGATGAGGGTGCAGAACAGTCACAAGATGTAAATTTTAATTATTTCTAGCACCCATCTAAGTATCCAAATTATTCTGTCAATGTTTGTTTTGTTGCTCCAAGTAATATATATTTATTGTGGTAACACATTTATCTATCTAAATATCTTAAAAGTCTTTTTCACTTATAAATAATTTCTAAATAAAAAAAGTAGAGAAACGTACAAAACTAAAATCTAGGTATAGAAGAGTGTCACCAGATTATGTTTGCATTTAAGTACAGAAAATGGTCATTAGCAAGCAGTCAGGACTTTCTCCCTAGTAAGTTATTACTAGTTTGGCTTGACAAAAGTCAAAGTTGAGATAAATCCCAAAATAAAATCATGTATTTGATGCTATTTATCATTAATTTGTGGATTATTTTTATTTTACTTATTTATTTATTCGTTTATTTATTTATTTATATTATAAAGATGTGGAGTACAATTCAGAATTAGGTGTACAAACCTTGATTACGTAGGTACCATTGTTGATGAGGTATGCCCCTTCCTCTCCTAGCAGATCCTTCAACTGCCAATCCCACCCCTTTCCCCTGACAGTTTCCCACTACTGCCAATCCCTTTCTTATAGTATTGTAGTTGTTCAAGATCCCCTTATGTGTGAGAAAATATGGTACTCTGCTCTTTGTTTCTGTGATAGATCACTGAGTATGATTGTCTCTAAATCCATCCAAGTGGCTGCAAAGTCCATATGTTTGTCCTTTTTATGGCTGTATAATATTCCATTGTGTATATGTACCAAATTTTTTTAATCCAGTCCACCTTCAATGGGCAGCACAATTGGTTCCATGTTTTTGCTATTGTGAATAGAGCTGCAACAAACATACACGTGCTGGTATGTTTTTGGTAGAATGATTTGAGTTTCTCTGGGTATATTGCCAATAGGGGAATTGCAGAGTCATATGGAAGGTCAATTTCTAGTTCTTTTAGAAATCATCGCACTGTCTTTCAAAGAGGTTGCACTACTTTCCATTACTACCAGCAGTGTAGAAGTGTTCCTTTTTCTCTGCTTCCTCGCCAGCATCTGTTGTTGTTTGTTTTAATGATGGCCATTCTTACTGGGGTTAGGTGGTATCGCAGTGTGGTTTTGATCTGCATTTCTCTGATGATGTGTGAGGCTGAGCACTTTTTCATGTGTCTATTGGCTGTCCATATATCTTCTTTTGAGAAGTGTCTATTCATGTCTTTTGCACAATTTTTAAAGAGGCTGTTTTTTTCCCTTTTGGTGTGTTCCTTGTAGATCCTAGATGTTAGCCCTTTGTCAGATATACAGTTGGAAATATTTTTTTCCATTCTGTGGGCTGTCTCCCTGCTCTCTTGATGGTTTCTTTTGCTTTGCAGAAGCTTTAGTTTGATGAGGTCCCACTTGTCTATCTTACTTCTTAACGTATGGGCATTTAGGGTTCTGATCAGCAACTGGTTGCCAGTTCTTATTTCCATTTGTGTGTCTCCTGCATTTTCTAAGATTCTTATAGTCTGAGGTTTTATCTTTAGGTTTTTGATCCATTTAGAGTTAATTTTTGTGCATACTGTTAGGGAGGGGTCCTGTTTCAATCTTCTGCATGTGATCAGTCAGTTTTCCCAGCACCATTTACTGTTAGGTTCTCATCTCTCCAGTGGTTGTTGTTGGAGACTTTGTCAAAGATGAGTTGGTTGAGAACTTGAGCCTTTCCTTCCAGAATCTCTATCCTGTTCCATTGGTCTATATGCCTGTTCTTGTACCAATACCAGGTTGGTTTGATGACTGTAGCCTTATAGTAAAGTGTGGAGTCTGGAAGTATACCTCCTGCTTTCCTTTGCTAAGGATTGTTTTGGCAATTCGTGATCATTTATATTTCCATATGAGTTTCATTTGTCATTTCCAGGATTGAGAAGAATGATGTTGGTAACTTAATGGATATTGCGTTGAATCTGTAGATTGCCTTTGGTAGGATGGACACCTTAACAATGTTGATTCTTCCTATCCATGAGCATGAAATTATTTTCCATTTGTTTGTGTCTTCTTGGATTTCTTTGAGCAGAGTTTTGTAGTTCTGATTTAAAGGTCTTTCACTTCTCTGTTTAGGAAGATGCCAAGGTATTTCATTTTTTGTGTGACTATTGTGAATGGGATTGTGCTTTTAATTTGGGTCTCTGCCTGCTTGTTGTTGATGTATAGGAAGGCAACTATCATTTGCACATTTATTTTGTACGCTTAGACTTTGCCAAAGTCCTTTATCAATGCAAGCCGAATTTTGACAGATTCTTTTGCATTTTCAAGGTGTAGGATTATATTGTCAGCAAAGAGGGATAACTTGACTTCCTTTTCCCCATTTTGATATCTCTGATTTCCTTCTCTTGTCTAATTGCCTGAGCTAGAACTTCCAAAACAATGTTGAACAAGAGAGGTGAGAGTGGGAAGGCTTGTCTTGTTCCAGTTTTCAGGGGAAATGTTTCCTGTTTCTGTTCGTTTAGCAATATGCTAGCTGTGAATTTATCGTAAACGGCACTTACTATTTTGAGGTATGTTCCTTCTATTCCGAGGTGTTTGAGGGATTTTATCAAGAAAGGATGTTGAATTTTATCAAAAGTTTTTTCTACAACTAATGATATAATCATGTGGTTATTGATTTTACATCTGTTGATGTATTTAATTACATTTACGGTCTTGCAAAAGTTGAATCAGTCCAGCATCCTGGGGATTAAGTCGACTTGGTCATAATGGATGATTTTTAAGATATTTTTTTGATTTGATTTGCTAGAATGTTGTTCAGAATTTTTGCATTTATGTTCATAAGGAATATTGTTCTGTAGTTCTTTTTTTTATTGGATCTTTACCTGGTTTGGGTATCAGTGTGATGTTAGCTTCATAAAATGATTTGGGAAGAATTCCATCCTTCTTTTGTAGGTAGTTTTCATATGACAGGATCAATTTCCTGGGTTATTTGTCTATTTAGTGTCTCAATGTCTTCTTGTTTCAACCTGGGGAGGTAGTGCGATGTCAGAAAATCCTCCATTTCATTTAGATTATCAAGTTTGTTTCCATATAGGTGTACATAGTAATCTCTGATAATCTTTTGTATTTCTTTGGGTTCAGCTGTGAATTGATATTTTGTATTTCCAATTGTATTTATTTGGGCCTTTTCTCTCTTTTTCTTGATCATTCTGGCCAGGGGTCCATCAATCTTGTTAATTCTTTCAAAGAACCAGCTTTTTTGTTGTTTTTGATGTTTTCTATGATATTTTCATCTTCTATGTCCCATATTTGAGCTCTTATTTTGGTGATTTGGATTCTTCTGCTAAAGTTGGGGTCTTGGTGGTCTTCTCTTTCCAACTCCCTTAGGTGATTTGTTAGGTTATCATTTTGTGATCTTTCTGTTTTCGTGATGTGTGCTTGTAGAAATATAAATTCCCCTCTTAGAACTGTTCTCGTGGCATCCCAGAGGTTTTGGCAAGATGTTTCTTCATTTTGATTTTTTTCCAGGAATCTTTTAATTTCTGCTTTGACTTCTGTGTTGACCCAGTAGTTGTTCAGCATGATGCAATTTAGTGTCCATGGCTTTGTGGCCTTTGGGGAAATTTTGTTGGTATTGATATTTATTTTTATTCCACCGTGGTCTGAGAAGGTGCATGGCAATATTTCAACTTTATGAAATTTGTTTATGCTTGATTTATGGCCAAGGATGTGATCGTTCTTGGAGTACTTTCCATGTGGTGATGAGTAGAATGTATATTCTGTGGTTGTTGGATGGAATAATCTGTAGATATCGATTAAGCCCATTTGGTTGAGTGTCAAGTTTAGGTTCTGGATCTCCTTGTTGATTTTTTTGCCTCGATTATCTATCTAGGGCTGTTAGTGGGGTATTCAAGTCCCCTGTTATAATAGTGTTAGAGTCAATCTCTTTTTTTAGTTTACTTAGTAGTTGCTTTATAAATGCAGGTGCTCCTGTGTTGGGTGCATATACGTTTAGGATGGATATTTCTTGTTGATGGATTGAACATTTTGTCATTATTGGACTATTTTTATACTGGTGGATTAAAAAAATAGATGCTGCAAACATAAGTAAAGAAATCTTCCATTTCTGAATAGACTGTGTTTAAAAAGTTAATTTGTAAAGTAGGCCTTTTGAAGTTCAAAACACTTTTTCTAATAACATCAGTGATATATTCTGAGATTTACCTCAAGAGCACATTAAATAGCCATCATTTAACAAGTATCTTTTGCAGAAACCTACACAGGCCTGGCTTTGTTTAGGGAATAGGGATGTAGCAGTGAGTAATACAGACAAATATCCACGTCTTCATGAAACTTATATTCTATTGGAAGGACAAAAATAATCAAGCCATGTAGATAAATATGTAGCATGGTATCTTCCAAAAAGTGTTACAGAGAAAAACAAATCAGGAAAGGTATATGGAGTGTGACAGTGGGCATCACACTTTTAACTAAGTGGTCTTTACTGCAGTGACTGAAGAAATGAACCAGGAGCTGTGAACACAGATAAAAAGAACAATCTTTGAAGGATTATTTTTGGTTGTTTGACATTCATTTTCCTACTCTACTTGCCCTTCTGAAATCTATAGGTTTCACTCGGAATTTTTTTTTTTTTTTTTGAGTTGGAGTCTCACTCTGTCACCCATACTGGAGTGCAATGGCCTCTCCCGGCCACCGCAGCCTCGACCTGCTGGGCTCTGGTGATCCTTCCGCTTCAGCCTTCCAAGTAGCTGGAACTACAGGCGCGTGCTACCACGACTGGCTAGTTTTTTATTTATAGTGGAGATGAGGTCTCACCAAGTTGCCCAGGTGGATCTCGAACCCGCGGGCTCAGGCAATCCACTCATCTCGGCCTCCCAAAGTGCTGGAATTACAGGCTGAGCCACTGAGCCCGGCCTGGAATGTTTTCATATTAAAAAAAATAGAGATGAGATGGGAAGAAGTGATGAGGCCACAATGGTATGTATAAGATTGCCAAGGAAGCAGTGGAGAAAGATGAGAGGAAAATGTGAAGCAATGGCTATAAGCCCCTTTTCCAGAGATGGCTGCTCACATCAAGGTAAATGACAGGAAATGGCACTTAGAATTTTCTATCTTATAATGTACTTTTACATCTCAATGCCTCCTGTTTCTTTCATAGCATATATTACTCAAAGGTAGGAAATATGCTGTGTTAGAGGAGAACATAAAGGGGTTTCTAGTGAGCTGATCAAAACATCTTGAGCATATTATTTCAAATGAAGTGACAGAGTCTTTTATAATGAGTGCATGTTGCCTATTAAACAGTCCCAAAATCTAATGTCTTAAAACAGAAATTTTGTTTTGCTCATTATTTTGTAGATCAAGAATTAGGTTTCCTTGAGTCTAGAAGATCCACTTACAAGTTCATTCACTCACTTGACTGGCCTGGGAACTAGTTAAGGCCTTAGTCTGGAATCTCAACTTCTTCTCTATGTAGGCTTCTCCATGGGGTTGCTTCGGCTTCCTCACAGCGTGGTGGCAGTTTTCAAGAGTAACTGTTTCAAGAAACATGTAGTGGCAACTGTTTGTCTCATCAGGCCTATGCTCAGAATCAGGTACAATGCCACTTCTACAATATTTTCTTCATTAAGGCAATCACAGAATATGCAAAAATTCAAGAGTAAAGGACGTAGAACCCCACATATTTGCGGTTAGATTAATATGTTAAATTAAAAAAACCTTTATCATTCCCACTAGATTGTCATAGATATTTGAATTTTAAGGCTCTGATTGGATTGCTATATCTAACACAGTACCTTAAATTGTCATTGTTAAAGTTAATTTATTCACAGAAACAAAGAACAGAGTGCCATATGTTCTCACTTATAAGCAAACCTTGAATAATTATCATAATACTATAAGAAAGGGGTTGGCAATAGTGGGAAACTGCCTGGGGGGAGGGTGGGATCAGCACTGTGGGAAACTGCCAGGGGAAGGAATGTTGGGACTGGCAGTTGACGAAAACTGCCAGGGGAGGTAGGGGCACACCTCATCAGCAATGGTACCTGCATAATGATCATTTGTATACCTAACCCTGAATTGTACCCCACATCTTTAAAATAAAAAAATAAAAAAGTTAATTTATTAAATTGATCAGTTATTTTATATTGTTTAATATTTAAGGGGAAGTGTGAAAGATGTTTCCTAAAAATTAAGAGAGAATAAACTATGTAAGATCTCTCCTATATTGAGTGTGCTACTCTGCAGTCTATGTTACTTCCCTAAAGCTATTTTCCTTTCAGTACAGATATGCTTGATTGACCAACTGGACACTAGCTATAAAAATCACAGAGGGATAAATTGCTTTAGTAGATTCAAAGTCAGGCAAGAATGTTTCTTTCATTGTGGGCCACTAAGCTGCAGGTACTGAGGACTGTTACTTGTTGGAGATCTCTGAACAAATTTGATAGCCCATAAAGGCAAGACAGGCTTAAGGCCAAGCTACAGGGTAGAACTGTCAGAAGAGTTTTAATAGTGAGTCATGCAGTGTTGGTTTTAACTCAATGTTGTGCTTAGGTATGGAAAAAAAATCATTCATCATTATTTCACTGATAAAACTGTGCTCAGGTGGAGTACAGACTTATGAGGTTCATGAAAAACCTACTATTTATTTTTGTCTGTTTTGGCTAATGCTGGTCAGAAAAGGGTATTCAGAAATTAAAATTTTGTTTTTGAAAAAGGAGAGGTCGATAAAGAAGTCTTAAAGCAAAATGGGACTAATACCTCATAGCTGCCTAGAGATGGGGCTCAAGTATTGGCTACACAGTATGGCGATTCTTCCTTTGTCCAGAGGGTCAAGAAGAATTTTCAGAGTGAAATGGGTCTCCAAATTTAGGAATAGGAAAGCTCTGTCCCTGTAAACTAAAGCAATGTTTTTCTGAATTGGGTTAGAAATTAGAGTGATAAAAAAAGTATTAATTCTAAGAATTGGAACAGACAGTATCTTTGGGATGGCTTTGGTTAGAAGTGTTGAAAACTTAACCTTAAGAGAATATGGAATCTGAAAAGCAAAGAGAAGAACTGATACCCAACTTTAACTGGAGGGATTCTGTGTGTGCGTGCTGCCTGCTGCCTTTCCTACTGATGATAAAGTATTTATCTCCCAGCTTTGGCTTTGTGGTTCTGTGTTTGGAACTCTGCAAACTACAGTTTCCCTTAGCCAGCTGGCTCCTATTAGACACTATTATTATGGATAACTAGAGAGAAATTGGATAGCTGAAGGAGGAAATGGAGATTGCTTCTTCTTTTTTGTTTCCTGATCCTGTCAGGGCCACCCTAGTAATGGTACTTCACTCTGAACACAGCAATTGGTTCTAGTAGCAGCAGGTGGCTCCAGTTTCCATTTCTTTTTGTGTAGTCCATATATCAGCCTCGTTGCAACTCCATGGATTGCTAACAGTAAACAAACAGTCATCTCCTCTGAAGTCTGAATTTCAGCTGTGCAGGAGCCCTCCTCTGAGCTCCTGAGGTACCAGGTCAGCCAACAGCACCTTTTCCTTAGAGGTCTACATCCAATTCTTCAAGATCTTTTTACTTAAGCTTCTGAGTTCTTTGTACACTTGTGGGCCAGTAGCTGCTTTTTTGCAGTTACCATTTCTTGGTACCTTACTGCTTACCTTTCACCTTTTTGCTTCTTTTATTCTATTTATTACTCTTTATATTAAATCTCTGTTAAATCACTCATGAGTGTTACTGTGACTGATTGTATCTATTTTGCAGAAATGTTTATAGTAGGCCACAGTGCTACACTGATTTTGCTATAGAGCCTGAACCTTTCCTATCTTTTTCACACTGAGATACAATAACAATGCTAGGCCCCAAATTTTGCCATAGTCCAGTTGATAGTCTATCAGCTAAGCATGCTGAAGGAGAGAAACAGGTTGGTACCAGGGTCATCATTTAACTTGTTTAGAACCTTTAGACCTTGTCAAATTTCCAAGGGACAGCATTTTATTCCATCAAATTCTCTGAAGTTAACAAGGTTAAAAGGGAGTAAGAGATAGGTTGTTAGAACTAGATAAAATATGCCCTAATAGTTGGGTAAAAGGAGCAAGCCTGTAACATTTTGGCAAGTTATTGCATAGCAGATGAGATGGACAAAATCAGACTGAATTTCTGTCATATCTATTTTCCAAGTCCCAAGGCTTGTTGGGAGTTGAATATTGTCTCTACTTTTAAGTAGGCTTCAGTGTATACAATTTTAACGACTTTCATAAAAGTTTATATATACCCTGTTTACTAATTATTTTGGGTAGACACATTTTATTTTCTCACTTAGATTTTAAGTAGAGACAGTACTAAATACTTCTTTGTAACACCCCCAAACCTTACATGGTGATAATGAAACAACTTAGTTGATGCATATAATAAATGATTACATAAGGTTAATGAAACTTTAAAAATACCATTATATGTCATAAAAATGGCCTATTGAAACCAATATTCTATCTTGGAACAGAGCATTTTTTTTTTCTTTTGTGGTATTGTTCTCAAGAGGTAAGAAATGTACTATCTCATTCAAACATCTCAAGATTTCCCTGTAATACCTTCTTAACACAATGTGAATATAGATTTAGCTAATGGTTGGATCCAGAGTAATTTTCCAAATATTATTGGAAGACAATTTTTTCACTTGTCATGGAGGAGTTTGACTTATAGTGAATTATTTAGCTAATATTTGCCACTTTGGGGGTGTTCTGCTTCCAAGTCTGCTTCATAGTGGTGTCCTCATCTTAATTTGAAGACCACTTATGTGAAGGAAGTGGAAATTTCCTGTTGTGGAAGCTGAAGGAGACATGTTTCTCTCTCTTCATCCCAGTTGAATCAGATGAAAAAACTATGACATAGACTTGGCCAACACATGTTCTTTTGTAGGACTTTGGATCATGAACAAGTAATAGCATAAGACAGGAGCTATTATAGTTGACAGTCCGGGCTATCTTCTGCCATAGCCCTCAGACCCACTTGGTATCTGTGAAGTTTCCAAGCTCATCCTTCAGTTGTCCAAAATCATTCTAATAAACTCTTTCCTTCTCTCTTCTTCAAGTTATCTGTGTTTTATTCCATTGTTTACAACAAAATACCCAGATGATATAGATGGTGTTATAATATTTTAAAAAATGACCTTTTATCCTTATTTAAATTTGATTATTTTAAAGAAGTACAAATACTACAAAAGTAGAAGGCTCACAAAAAGAGCACTTCTGTCTTTAACTTCAATTATCTGTGACAAGTTTCCCACTGGGATACAAAGGTTTTTGACAGGTATTGTAAATGTCTGCAAGTGGCACACACATTTTTGGATGGGGATTTCAAGATTTCCCCAGTGAATGCGATGAGCTGTCCAGATGGTGCCTTGATAGCCACTCAGCAGAGTCCTTTAACGATAACAATTAACAACTAATTACATTTAATGCCTTGAAAAGAGTCCAGTCACATTTGTTTGATCAGAAATCCATCCCTGGGTAGATCCAGAAGAGAGAAAAGAGTTCCAGCATAGCCATCTGGATCCTTTTTTTCCTCCCCTGCTCTTGCCACTGAAGAGCAATGTCCATGGCTCCTTTTGGAGTACATATTCTGCTTCTGGAAGCTGTTTAAGGAATAGGCCTTGCTGAATTAAAATGAAAAAAAAAAAAGGCTCTTGTTCCACCAAAGGCCAAAGTCAAATTGGGTGACAATATTGTTTGAATGGAAAGGACGAGAGAGAAAGCTTGGAAAACATGCCCTAGACATTTGTGGTTGTTCCAGGAGTTAGAACATGCAAAAAACTATGTCAAAACAAAGATGGAGTATGATGATTTCAACTGATGAATTCAAAGAAATGTACGTTGCTTCTTTCCATATTTTTCTTCATACACATAATTTCTCTTCATATAGCATATACACAGGAAATTAGCATTGTAATAAAACAATCAATTTTTAGACTCAGTTTAGAATTGATGACAAAATTTATAGAAACTGTTAGGAAACATACATTTTAATATGTGCTATTTACTTTTCTATTCAAGTGATAACTTTGCCTACCTGGCCTGTATAATTAATGCCAAATACTTCCTACTTCCTCAATGGGAGACAACTGAACAACATGTAGAGATCTTCCATTCAGTAATCATGTCTTGGTGCAACAATTAATAGAGTTCAGAATCTAGACAGTTGAGTCATTGTAGGCAGCAGATAGCCAGGGGTGAGATGTAATGAAATATCAATTATTCTTCTCTGGAAATGGCCTCAAAGCACAGTGGAGGGCCCTCAAAACCTAAGAGGCCATGTTTGTATTGTGAACCCATGCTTTTGGTCTGATAACTGATACAAGCTGGCCCATTGGATTTTTTTTTTCCTGGAAATCTAAATTTTGGAGGGGGGAGGCAGATATAATTTGAAGGTTTGGAGCTGGGTCACATTAATAGCAATACTTTAGAAGAAAGTTTTCTCGTGCATATTTTTATGTGTATTTAAAGGATAACATTTTTAAAAGTCTATTTTCATAGGTTCTGATATATAGTATTTTTATTATCTTTTTTTGGAGTAGACATTCTAAAATTTCAATTTGGATTTTTTCTTAAAATTCAAGGGTTTGTATCAGTCAATTCAAGATCGGCTAACATTGACTTCATCGTCATAGTACACATCTTTTAGGGTCATTTGGGGTCTGGCTCCATGAATACTCACACAGAACCATTTGGAATGTTGTCAGTTCCTGCAGCACATCCTTAAATACTTCTGCTCAGATTTTATTGGCTAATGCAAGTCACGACAGCATGATTCAAGAGTATAGGGAAGCACAACCCTATTGTGTCCTAGAATGACATAAAATAGAAAAATGGATGAACCACACTAGTGTAACTTACCAGCTCTAGGAATTTTTGGTTTTTGGTTTATCTATAGTCAGAGAATATTGCTTATACTATATTCTTCACACTACATACATTTAAAATTTATTGAAGTTTGCTTAGTTGTTGAATATTTTATTTATTTTTGTGACTGTTTTATGGACATTTAATGAAGACATATTACATATGTTCAGTGTAAAGAGTTATATATATATAAATGAGGACTGACAACTAAGTTTGCATACTCATCCTAGAAAAATTGCTATATACCTTATTGATGAATATCACTATGGTCACCTTTGAAGTACTCCTTTTGGGAAGCTATGCACCAATATCAGCACCTAGTCCACCTGTTAATGCCATTTTGGAACTTTTTCTGGAATCACCAACAGAGCTGTCATTGTATTACCCTTGATGTCCTGAATGTCATCACAATGTCTTCCTTTTAATATTTCCTTTATCTTCAGATAAAGAAAAAAGTTATTGCAGGCCAGAGCAAGTGAGTAGGGGAGGGTGTTCCAATACAGTTATTTGTTTTCTGACTAAAAACTCCCTCACAGACAATGCTGTATGAGCTGGGGCATTATCATGATGCAAGAGTTCCTTTGGGACCATTTTTGTACACATCTTTTTTTTCTTTGTCCTCATGTGATGTGGGTAACTGTGTGAGTTAAAAAAAAATTTTTTTTTAGGATGTGGGGTACAATTCAGGGTTAGGTATACAAATGTTCATTATACAGGTGCTCTTGATGAGGTGTGACCCCCTCCCCTGGTAGTTTCCAACTACTGCAAACACCTTTTTCATGCCAAGCTTTTGGTTAACATTTTCCTAACTGACTCTATTGATGTTTATTTGGTCTGCTATGCTTGTCACAGTTAGCTGGTGATTTTGATGCACAATTCAATAAATTTTGGCAATGTTTTCACCAGTTCTGCTCATTACTGGCCATTCTGACCTCTCTTCATCAGTGATGCTTTCTCTCCCCTCAGAAAAATGTTTAATCCATTAGTACACCACTGTTTTTTTCCATGGCATTATCCCCATAAACTTGAACTAACATGTCCCTGATTTTACTTCCTCCCTTACCAGGTTTTAAAAGAAAATTTTATGTTTGTTCATTGCTCTAATTCAAGCTCTGACATTCTCATGATGACACACAAAAACATGCTGCAACAATGATGAATGCCACTCAGTAAGATACCACCACACGTCGACACAAACACAGTGTGAGATACTGATATACCAAGGCTATGAAAGCTTACTGAGTTGTTTGTACAGTGCTGCCAACATAAGTACATGGTGGCAAGTTCATGAGCTTAATTGTTAGTATACACACATGTGCTTGCATGGACACACACAAACATTCATGTGTGACTGTGTGGAAATTACATATACTGTTTATGTGTGAGACTTGGTCTTTAAAAATGTTTTCTGATTTCTGGCAAGATGGCGATGGGGCAGCATGATCTGTGAGAACCTTGGTGGAAGAGAACACTCATAAAGACCCTAGCGCTCTTTCACAGGCTGTAGCTCCCATCTTCAGCAGCCTGCTCTTCACAGGGAGCTCAGCCACCACCGCCACCACTGCTCAAACATCACCACAGTCTGGGCCACTGCTGCAGCCGTGGATGCCGCCGCTGTGGTCATTGCCCGCCCATGCCTGAGGCGACCCATGACTTTGGACCGTGAAACCCCTGCAAGCTGGATCCACTGAGATTGTCGCTGCCATGGCTGCTGCTGCCAATGCCATGCCACGCCCCTCGCCCGGAGCCAGGCTTGTGGAGCTCCCCCTGTGTATGGGGAGGTGACCGCTGTGGATACCGTTGCCAGCTCCCTCCCTTCCTGGGCAACCTCTGAACTGAAGGCTTTAGCAGCTGCAGATAAAGGTCTATTGGAGCAGTGAGATATCACCACCTGCTGGGGATCCAAGCTAACAACATCAAAATGGGAATGACAGATGCTCTTCTCCCTTGATAAATAGACAAGGCCAGATCTCAGTAATAGACTGGGCAGGGAGCCCATATCTGAACTGTTCTTCACAGCAGGCCAGGGGCAACTGACCCTAACTGTGAACAATTCTACCAACCTGCAAAGACAGCTAGAAACCAGAGCTGAAGGGACATTGGACTTAAAGGAAAAGTCTCAGAGTGTGCTTGGTTGGTTGGTTCTGTTAGTTTACTGACTTTAATCTATTCCTTTTCTCTTTTTTTCCTATTTCTCTGTAAATCCCATCTTTGTATAGAGAAATAGCATACCAATAGGAAGGTTGGTTACCTTCTATGTTAGCATCTTTGTATGTTTTAGTTTTTTATATGGTTGTTGGTTAGTTTTTAGTCATGATTATTGTTTTTATTTTTTTCAGATTTGCTTCTCTTTTCATTTGCTAGTCAGTACACTCATTTGTTTTCCCTCTTACTCCTCTCTCTCTCCACCTCCCTCTTCCCCCCACTGCCTGCTCCATTCTCTTCCCTCTGTTAACCTCATATTGCTTTCAGGGAGTAACCCTACAACCCCACTGCATGGAGAGATTCCAAGGCAGTGGGAAGTGGTTTTCAGACTATCCACACACCTGTTGGCAGATACCGGGATCTGCAGAGAGATTTTGAATCACAGCTCCCCCCTTAATTAAATATCAAAACTGCAAAAAGGACTGCTCTCAACCTACAGCCCAACTCCAGAACTGAATAAAGGAAGAAGAAATACATTAGGAAGAATAGGAGATTGAACAAACAGAAGTAAATGCAACCCCTCCACCCCTGAGGAACAGAATTAAAGAAGATGGGGAAGTGGAGGGAAGGGAAAAGTAGGGAGGAAAAATCTGCACAAATTAAGTAAAACCAAAAGAAGAACATAGGGCTCACACAGACCCCTGGGAGGTCAGACACTGAGAAAACAGATTTTGGAACACAAACAATGAAGAGCCCCCAGAATGACTGGTCACATACAACAAAACCAGACATCAAGACATTAATAGAGAATAAAAAAAATTGAGGAGAGACAAGAGGAAAATAGGAAGGAGTTGATGACAGAAATAACAGCAGTAAAGAATACTGTGATGGAAATAAATAGCAAATTAATAAGCATAGAAAGCAGAATTAACCAAGCAGAAGAAAGAACCTCAGAGCTTGACAACCAAAATACAGAACTAACCCAAACTGTCAAAAACATAGAAAAGAAGCTTAAAAAGACAGAACAAAACCTTTAGGAGATGAATGATTACTTTAAGAGACCCAGTCTAAGAGTAATTGGCCTGAGGCAGACTTCCCGAGAGAGAGTCAAAGGTCACACTGGAACAAACATTTCATGAAATCATTCAAGAAAACTCCCCCCATCTCTTCAGTGATGCAAAAATTTAAACACAAGAGATTCAGAGGACCTCTACAAGACTACAAATGAGAAGGCCAACTCCCAGACACATAATAATTCACCTAAACAAAGTAGTTATAAAAAAAAATCCTAAAGGTAGCAAGAGAAAACATCAGACTACCTGCCAGGGAAGACCAATTAGAATAGCAGCAGATTTATCTACAGAAACCCTCCAGGCTAGGAGAGCTTGGAGTCCTATCTTCAAAGTTCTAAAAGATAAATAATTTCAACCAAGAATAACCTACCCAACTAAGCTAAGCTTCGTCAGTGAGGGAGAATTGAAATCTTTCCCAGATATCCAACCCCTAAGAACCTACGCTGCCACCAGACCACCTCTACAAGAAACACTTAAGAAATTGCTGAACACACACAAAAAAGCAGAAAAGAACAGCAACATTCTTCACAAGAGTACAGGCAAAAGATTAACAACACACATGAACCAACTCTAAAACCAAAAGAAAGACAACAAACAAACAGGAACACAGGAACAGCAACTCTGTAAGAACCTTATGAAAGGGATCAACTCTTGCATTTCAATAATTAGCCTAAATGTGAATGGAATAAATGCACCATTGAAAAGATATAGAATGGCAAAATGGATAAAATATCACCAGGCAACAATTTATTGCCTTCAAGAGAATCACCTCACTAGAAAGGACAATCACAGATTCAAAGTTAGAGGATGGGAAACAAACTTTCAGGTGAACAGAACACAAAAGAAAGGAGGAGTCATGATCTTAATTTCAGACAAAATACTCTTTAAGCTGTCAAAAATTAAAAAAGATACAGAAGGCCACTACATAATGATACAAGATTCAATCCACCAACAAAAAATATCCATCTTAAACATATATGCACCCAACATAGGAGCACCAAGTTTCATAAAGCAACTTCTATGTAAACTCAAAAAAGATATCAACTCTATCACTATCATAGCTGGGATCTTCAATACCCCACTCAGTACCCTAGACAGATCATCAGGACAAAATATCAGCAATGAGATCCGGAACCTCAATGTTACTCTTGACCAAATGGACTTAATTGATACCTACAGAACACTCCATCCAACGACCACAGAATATCCATTCTACTCATCACCACATGGAACGTACTCTAAGATCGACCATATACTTGGCCATAAATGAAGCATAAGCAAATTTTAAAAGATTGAAATTTTACCATGCACCTTCTCGGACCACAGTGGAATAAAAATAAACATCAACACCAACAAGTTTCCCCCTAAACTCACAAAGACATGGGCACTAAACAGCATGATGTTAAACAACTCCTGGGTCAATGATGAAATCAAAACCGAGATTAAAAGATATCTGGAAACAAATGAAAATGAAGAAACATCTTACCAAAATCTCTGGGATGCCATGAAAGCTGCAGTAAGAAGGGAATTCATATCTGTACAAATGCACGTAAAGAAAATCAAAGGTTCACAAATTAACAGCCTAACAAGCCACCTAAGGGAGCTGGAACAACAAGACCACCAAAACCCTAACTTCAGCAGAAGAATCCAGATCACCAAAATAAAAGCCCAAATCCAGGACATAGAAGACAAAAGATAATACAAAAAATCACTGAAATAAAAAGCTGGTTCTTCAAAAGGATAAACAAAATTGATGATCCCCTAGATAGACTGACTAAGAAAGAGAGGGAAAAAGCCGAAATAAAAACAGTCAGAAACACAAAAGATGAAGTCACATCTGACCCCAATGAAATACAAAAGGTCATTAGAGATTACTATGTACACTTGTATGGAAACAAACTTGAATACCTTAAGGAAATGGAAACCTTTCTGACATCACACAACCTGCCTAGGTTGAAACAAGAAGAAATAGAGATCCTAAAAAAATAGACCAATAACAATCAAGGAAGTTGACTATGTAATAAGAAAACTACCTACAAAAAAAAGCCCTGGACCAGATGGCTTTCCAGCAGAATTCTATAAGAATGATGGAACTCTCCCCAAATCATTTTATGAAGCTAACATCACATTGATACCCAAGCCAGGCAAAGACCCGACAATGAAAGAGAACTACATGCCATTATCTTTGATGAACATAGATGCTAAAATTCTAAACAAGATCCTAGCAAACCGGATTCAACAACACATCTCAAAAATCATTCATCATGACCAAGTAGGTTTCATCCCTGGGATGCAAGGCTGGTTCAACATTTGTAAAACCATAAATGTAATTAAATACATCAACAGATGTCAAAACAAAAACCACATGATTATATCACTAGATGCAGAAAAAGCTTTTGATAAAATCCAGCACCCCTTCTTGATAAAAACCTTTGAACAGCTAGGCATATGGGGAACATACCTTAAAATAATAAAAGCCATCTATGAGAAACCCATAGCATACTCCTAAATGGATAAAAATTGGAAACATTTCCCCTGAAACCTGGAACAAGACAAGGATGCCCACTCTCACCCCTCCTGTTAAATATAGTATTGGAAGCCCTGGCTAGAGCAATCAGAGAAGAGAAGGCAATCAGGGGTATTCAAATAGGAAAAGAGGAAGTCAAGCTATCTCTCTTTGCAGATGACATGATCGTGTACCTTGAAAACCCAAGAGAATCTGTCAAAAACCTCCTTACACTGATAAAAAAACTTTGGCAAAGTCTCAGGGTATAAAATAAATGTGCAGAAGACAATCGCATTTTTTTACACCAATAATAAACAAACAGAAACCCAAATAAAAAGCACAATTCCATTCACAATAGCCACACGCACACAAAAAGAAATACTCTGGCATCTTCCTAACCAGAAATGTGAAGCACCTTTACAATGAAAACTACAAACCACTGCTCAAAGAAATCAAAGATGACACAAACAAGTGGAAATATATCCCATGCTCATGAATGGGAAGAATCAACATTGTGAAGATGTTCATCTTACCTAAGGCAATTTACAGATTTAATGCAATACCCATCAAATTACCAGCAACATCCTTCTCAGACCTAGAAAAAACAACACAGGAATTCACATGGAAACACAAATGACCAAGAATAGCCAAAACAATCCTCAGCAAAAAAAAAAAAAACCAACAAAAAACAAAAAACAAAGCAGGTGGTATCATGTTACCAGACTTCAAACTCTACTATAAAGCTACAATAATCAAAACAGCTTGGTATTGGTACAGGAACAGGCATATAGACCAGTGGAATAAAACTGAGATTCCAGAAGCAAAACCTCAATTTCTCAACCAACTTATCTTCAACAAAGCCTCCACCACTGGGGAGAGGAGAACCTATTCAGTAAATGGTGCTGGGAAAACTGGCTGACCACATGCAGAAGATTGAAATAGGACCCCTATCTATCCCCATACACAAAAATTAACTCTAAATGGATCAGAGACCTAAATGTAAAACCTCAAACCATAAGAATCTTAGAAAATGAAGGATACACCCTAATGGAAATTGGAACTGGCATCTAATTCCTGAACAAAACCCAAAACACACAGGCCATAAGAGATAAGAAAGACAAGTGGGACCTCATTAAACTGACAAGCTTCTGCAAAGCCAAAGAAACCATCAAGAGAGCAGGGAGACACCCTACAGACTGGGGAAAAGTATTTGGCAACTCCAGGTCTGACAAAGGCTTAACATCTTGGATCTACAAGGAACTCAAATGTGCTGAAAAGACAAAAACAAACAACCCCATTATAAAATGGGCAAAAGATATGAACAGACACTTCTCAAAGGAAGACATCTGAGCAGCCAGCAGACACATAAAGAAATGTTCAACCTCACTAATCATCAAGGAGATGCAAATCAAAACTACACTGAGATACCATCTAACTCCAGTCAGAATGGCAATTATCAATAACTCAAAAAATAACAAATGCTGGAGAGGGTGTGGTGAAAAAGGAACGAACATTTCTACACTGTTGGTGGGAGTGTCATCTAGTGCAACCTCTGTGGAAAGCAGTGTGGCAATTCATAAAAGCTCTAAATATCAACCTCCCATATGACCCCACAATCCCCCTACTGGAAATATACCCTGAAGAACTCAAATCACTCTATAAAAAAGATACCCGCACATGTATGTTTATTGCAGCATTGTTCACAATAGCAAGGACCTGGGACCAACCATGCTGTCCATCAAAAGTGGACTGGATTAAAAAAATATGGTACATATACATGATGGAATACTATGCAGCCATAACAAAGAACAAAATCATGAATTTTGCAGCAGCCTGGATGGAACTGGAGTCTATAATACTGAGCGATCTCTCACAGAAACAAAGATCTGAGTATCATATATTCTCACTCATAAGTGGACCTTGAACATCTATAATGATACTATAAGAAAAGGATTAACAGTGGTGGAAAACTATGGGCGGGTAGGAAGGGGAAGGAAGGTGGGACTAATGGTAGTCAATATCTGTCTGGGGATGGGGAGACACCCCTTATCAACAGGGGTGCCTGAACAATGCATATTTGTAAACCTAACCCTTAACTGTACCCCACAAGTTTAAAATAAAAAAACCTGTTTTCTGTCCATTTAATTTTCCATTAACTGAAGAGGAGAGTACAAATCTTTGTCTATTGATCTTTGTATCTTCTATGATTGTTGCTTTATTAGTGTTATTTGAAGCATATATTTATAACTGCTATACATCATTATAAATTTTTTTTAAATTTTGAAGATGTGGGATACAATTCAGGGTTAGATATACAAATGCTCATTATGCAATTACCCTTGTTGATGTGGTATGCCCTCTCTCCCATGGCATTTCCCACTTGTGCCAATCCCACCCCCTCCCCTGGCTGTATCCAACTACTGCCAATTCCTTTCTTATAGTGTTATGATAATTGTCCTAGGTCCACTTATGAGTGAGAACACGTGATACTCAGTTTTTTGTTTCTGTGATAGATCACTCAGTACTGAAGAGTCTAAGTCCATCCAAGTTGCTACGAAGTTCATAATATGAACTTCTTTATGGTTGCATAATATTCCATCATGTATATGTACCACAATTTTTTGTATCCAATCCTCTTTCGAGGAGCAGCATGGTTGGCTCCATATTTTTGCTATTGCAAGTAATACACACATTCATTATAAGTTATGCATTGCATAACTATAAAGCATTCTATTTTTCTAATTTATATATTTTTATTGAATTCAAACTTATCTGATATTAAGATTATAAGCTCTGATGCCTTTTAAACATATACTTATCAAGTGTTTTTCCCACCAATGATGGGTTACTTATGACCTCCACCTTGATAACACTGATTATTTTTTCTTCCTTGAAATGCTTTCCATTTGGAGTTAATTTTTGTGTGTGATGATAGGTAAGGGTCCTGTTTCTATCTTCTGCATGTGATCAGCCAGTTTTCCCAGCACCATTTACTGAATAAGTTCTCCTGTCCCCAGTGGTTGTTGTTGGAGACTTTTCCAAAGATGAGTTGGTTGAGAAATTGAGACTTTGCTTCCGGAATCTCCATCCTGTTCCATTGGTCTATATACCTGTTCTTGTACCAACACTAGGCTGTATTGATTACTGTAGCCTTATAGTAAAGTTTGAAGTCTGGAAGGTGATACCTCCTGCTTTGTTTCTTTTGCTAAGGGTTATTTTGGCTATTTGTGGTCATTTATGTTTCCATATGAATTTTTGTATTGTCATTTCCAGGTCTGAGAAGAATGATGTTGGTATTTTTAATGGGTGTTTCGTTGAATCTATAGATTGCCTTTGGTAGGATGGAAATCTTAACAATATTGATTATTCCTATCCATGAGCATAGAATATTGTTCCATTTGTTTGTGTCTTCTTGGATTCCTTTGAGCATCCTGTTTTGTAGTTCTTTTTTTTTTTTTTTTTTTTTTGAGTTGGAGTCTCATTCTGTCACCCAGACTGGAGTGCAGTGGCCACTCCTGGCCACCGCAGCCTCGACCTGCTGGGCTCTGGCGATCCTTCCGCCTCAGCCTTCCGAGTAGCCAGAATTACAGGTGTGCACTACCACGCCTGGCTGATTTTTTTATTTATTGTAGAGATGAGGTATCGCCAAGTTGCCCAGGCAGGTCTTGAACCCGCGGGCTCAGGCAATCCACTCACCTCAGCCTCCCACAGGTGCAGGATTACAGGGTGAGCCACCGAACATTCTAATTGTAAAGTTCTTTTACTTCTCTGATTAGGAAGATGCTAAGGTATTTCATTTTTTTGTGTGGCTATTGAGTATGGTATTGTGCCTGCTTGCAGGTGGTGTATAGGAACGCAATTGTCTTTTGTACATTTATTTTATACCCCGAGACTTTATCAATGCAAGCAGGTTTTTGACAGATTCTTTTGGATTTTCAAGGTATAGGATAATATCATCAGCAAAGAGGGATAATTTGACTTTCTCTTTTCCTATTTGGATACCTCTGGTTTCCTTCTCTTATCTGGTTGCCCTAGCTAGGACTTCCAACACAATGTTGAACAAGATGGGTGAGAGTGGGAAGGCTTGTCTTGTTCCAGTTTTCAGGGGAAATGTTTCCAGTTTCGTCCATTTAGCAATATGTTAGCTGTGGATTTATCATAAATGGCACTTACTATTTTGAGGTATGTTCCTTCTATTCTGAGGTGTTTGAGTGGTTTTATCAAGAAGGGATGCTGGATTTTATCAAAAGCTTTTCTGCATCTAATAAGATAATCATGTGGTTCTTGTTTCAAAGACCAAACGTAAAACCTCAAACTATAAGAATCTTAGAAAATGCAGGAGACACTCTTATGGAACTGGCAACCAATTTTTGGTCCACCCCAAGTGCCCATACCATAAGAAAAAAGATAGACAAGTAGGACCTCATCAAACTGACGAGTTTCTACAAAGCAAAAGAAATCAACAAGAGAGCAAGGAGACGGCCTGCAGAATGGAAAAAAGTATTTGCCAACTGTGTATCTGACAAAGGCCTAACATCTAGGATCTACAAGGAATTCAAACACACTGGAAAACAACAACAACAACAACAACAAAAGCCCTGTTAAAAAGTGGACAAAAGACATGAATAGGCACTTTTCAAAAGAAGATACACGGACAGCCAACAGACATATGAAAACATGCTCAGCCTCACTAATCATCAGAGAAATGCAAATCAAAACCACATTTAGATGCCACCTAACCACTGTAAGAATGGCCATCATTAATAAAACAAACAACAACAGATGCTGGCAAGGATATGGAGAAACGGGAATGCTTCTACACTGCTGTTGGGAATGCAAACTAGTGCAACTTTTTTGGAAGACATTGTGGAGATATCTGAAAGAACTAGCAATTGATCTTCCATATGACCAAGCGATTCCCCTATTGGTAATATACCCGGAGGAACTCAAGTCATTCTACCAAAAAGATGCTTGCACCTGCATGTTTGTTGCATCTCTTCACAATAGCAAAAGCATGGAACTGACCGTGCTGCCCAACGAAGGTGGACTGGATAAAAAAAAAGTGGCACATATGATAATGGAATATTATGCAGCTATAAAGAAGGACAAACATATGGACTTCAGCAACTAGGATGGATTTAGAGTCAATCATACTTAGTGAGCTATCACAGAAACAAAGAACAGAATACCATGTCTTCTCACATATAAGAGGACCTTATACAATTATCATAATACTATAAGAAAAGGATTGACAGTAATGGGAAACTGCTAGGGGAGGAGGGTGGGAATTAGCAGTTGACGAAACTGCCAGTGGCAGGGGATGGGTACACCTCATCAACAAGGATACCTGCATAATCAACATTTGTATACCTAACCCTGAATTGTACCCCACATCTTTAAAATAAAAAAAAAAGAAGAAATGCTTTCTTTCTACCTCACTAGTTACTAATTTTTTTCCTGTATTTTGTTGTTGTTTTCTCATCTCCTTAAATCTTTTTATTAGTTGAAATGCTTGAAGTCTCAGTTCTTGGAACTCTTGACTTCTCAATCTTTAATTGTTCTTTTGGTTGATGTCTTCTAGCCACTGGCTTACATGCTATCTATATCAGTCAGGGTCCAGTCAGAAGACAGAAATCACACCAGTTATTTCAACAGAAATAATTTAATATAAAATTATTAACTCAGCATACATTTATTGACTACATCACCAGCAAGTATTATGCTGAGATACTCTATCAGACAACATTTTCAGCCAGTAGGGCTTTCAATGAAAGGGCGAAGGTTTGAGCACTTTCAGTTGTCATTTCCCAATATAGTTTTCCTTTCCCCACATGTGAACTATATCTCTGCCTGAGAAAGCATTATATCTGAGTATGTAGACTATGCCAGCTCTACTTTATATACTGGCTCAAATTCTTTTACTCCTCTTTGCAATTTTACTTGTTTACATGCTTTTGATTCTCTTTATTTGCATTAGTGAGATAAAGAGCACAGAGATTTGAGTTTAAATATTGATGTAAACATAAACAAAGTCTTTTAGTCTACTTTGGCTCTAAGCTGCTCAGAATCATTTCAATAAGGTAAAAGAAGGTCTACACAAGGTCAATACTAATGTAATAGAGTTCTCTATTAGAGTGTAGAATATAGGTCTAGCCCCTTTTCCATGCTCTACTTTTTCTATGTCCATGTAATCTTTGGAAATTTGCTTGTCAAAAGCAAAGTTGAATACTTACCTGCCAGGGGAGATACCATGATCACGAAGGTGGTTTTCCCAGGGCGAGGCTTATCCATTGCACTCTGGATGTGCTGACCCCTGCGATTTCCTCAAATGTGGGAAACTCGACTGCATAATTTGTGGTAATGGGGGACTGCGTTCGCGCTTTCTCCAAAAAAAAAAAAAAAAAAAAGCAAAGTTGACCACCTATTTAGTTAGAAATGTTAATTGGCATCTCATTTAACACTATATGCAAATGTTTCTCTAATGTTTTTGCGCAATTTAAAAAAAGAAGAAAAAATTTATGACAATAGAAAATAGTGTTAAATTTTCATTATGTTTTTTCCTTCCCTACTGTAGAATTTTCTTATAAAACTTTAAAAAAAATACATAACCATTTAATTTTTGTGTATATTTTTGCTCTTTTTGTGTTATCAAAATTCAGCTGCTTGCAATTACATACTTATGTATATATGGTTAAAATATTGACCAAGAATATAATATTAAATGTGACATTAATAGTTCTTTTCTTCTCAAGTGCTTTGCTATATGTTAACTCACTTGGGTCTCATCACAATCTCATAAAATATTCTGAGCAAGTGCTATCCTTTTGATTTTACAATCAATGCCACTGAAGCCTAGAGATGTTAAATGACTTGCTCAAGGTCATGGTTTAGTCTTTTTAAAATCCTACAGTGTTGTGAGACCTGAGCACTTTATGCTTCCCATTAATGACTTTTTTCTTATTTAAGTAGACATGGAGACACTTTCACTAGTTAGACTATTTTTATTTCTGCAACAACAGAACAGACTTTGACCCATTGAATTGGCCTTTATGAAAGTTAATGAGGAATTAAGTTGCCTGAGAGACTTGAGGTGAAAGATTTCTGCAGGTCTTTTACATATTGTAAACACAGAGCAAACAAACGCCAGAACTTGCCTTTGTACATTGTGAGGTACAGGGGAGGGATTAATAAATGCGGAGGAATGAATTGCCTGCTGGGTACTTTTAGTGTTTCAAAGCTTCCAGTAATTGTCACACTTCTGTCTTTACTTCAATAAGGTACATAGTGTACCTTTTGGTCTCTAATCATTCTCTGCCAGTGATTATACACCTGTGGTTTTAGGGCCTTACTTTGCTAATAGGAGGTATAAAAGGGAGCAAAGAGAATCTCATTGCCTTAGGCTTAGAGTTTCTTTACTGTTTCTGAAACTCAGGAATGCCACTGCTTCAAATTCTCTCCGCTGTTGGATTTTGTACTTGCCTTGACCTTCAAGATTCTGTTGATCTCTCTAGCCTTGCCTAAAACCACAGACTTAACCCATTTCCTGCTCTCTCCCGACCTCAGATTTCTGTCTTAGAATTCCCAATTTGCAGGACTTGTTGACTTTCTGACCTGTTGTCTTCTCTCTGGTTGGAATTCAAAATTTCTCATTTTGATTCTGTCTAAGGATCCCTGCCACTGTCGATGCTTGAAAATGATACTTGATGTCTTATTTGTTATTCTACAGTTTTCCTAATGATTCTTCATTGTTATCTTCTGGGCTTATTTAAGTTAGTTACCTGAGAATAAGCACAAAATACAGCAAAACACAAAGTAATTTGAATCATGGAAAGTATGTGGTCTTTTTGAGGAAGAAACACATAATTAAAAAAAATTCTATTTTCTAGGTAATGAACTTTTCTAGATTGAGTTTATATTATGTTCAAATCTGAAAAATAATTTATTTATTAAATTTAAGAGTGAGGTGTTAAACCCTTTCCCGTGCTCCACTCAATAGCTATAGTAGGAGGAAGAGCTCAGAGAACTTGAATAAGAGAGGCAAAGAGTCAGAGCAGGGTTTCAGTTTCACAGGGTAACAATGACAGCCTTTCTCTAAATATGTTTGCCAAAACTGGAGATATTGCCATACTACAATTTTTTAGGCCCTATCTAAAACCTACTGCTCTTAGTAACTGGGGGTAACAATTATGTAGATCAAATAGAGAGTAGAAAAAATCCTATAAGATGCAGTTGATAAAGACTCTATATTTAAATCAGTCTGACAAAAAAGCTATTGATAAGAGACAGAGAACTCTCAGCAATTATTATTAAAGTCCTTGATACAAGAAGTCGAGCAACCTCCAAATTTAGTTGTTAGAGTTTAAAACTTGGGAGAAGAGGATCTGTGAATCATAATGGTGAAATCAAAATAGTTGACAGACCAGAAAGGACATATTTCCCTTATCAAACTGGTTTCACCAGTTTCCTATTGAAGAAGGATTGAAAGTAAATGTTAGATCCACCGTGTTTTGAAACTTGTGTTTATTATGCTTAAGTGACATTTTTGTATTTCTTTCCTCTTTGTTTGTGTTTCATTTTTCTTGGTTCATGATGCCATTTCATCATATGTCTTCTTTTCAAGAATACAAACTTCCAAAAGAACATATCCCTTAACTATTTTTATGGATAGGTAAATCATTAAGAGTATGTCCTGAGTGACAACTGTAGTCAAGAATCTGATGTTCAGAGTGGGAACAGTAGAAAAGTTGCTCATCTTACAAAATTCTAACTTAGTAAGACTTGCCTCTGTCTCGGTATGCTCAGGGGTAAAATTCAAAATATGTAACAACTGATATGGCAATATAAATTAATGTATGAATACAAAAGTATTTAAAATTACTCTTATACTCTAGGTTAAATAAATGTATGTTTGTGTGTTCATATACATACATATATATCATACAACTGCTTATCTAGTGACATAAACCATTCATCCAATTTAATTATTTTTAAATTAGTTATTGGTGTATTTAGATGTCAATAGCCTGATCAATCTCAAACTTTTCCACTCTGTTCTGCCTGGAACAGTTCTGTCTTTATACAGAGTAGCCACAATGAATATAGAACCTACTTGTTAGTCATTGTTATTATCTACTCCAGAATGCCTTGATGAGCCAGAATCACCCAAAGTTAATGATCTTCCTGGTATAATGTCACAAGGTCAATAGTAGCCTAATGGTATGTCACAATAACTACATCATTCACCTCCCTCCATCTCATCATGTAGCCACTTTATCGTTTCACATTCTCACAAAAGGAAGAGTGAATACAGAGAAAGAGAGAGAGTACATCCACATAACTTTTATTACAGCATATTGTTATAATTGTTTTATTTCATTATTGGTTACTGTTGTTAATCTCTTTCTGTGCCTAATTTATAATTAAACTTTATCATAGGTATGTATGTATAGGAAAAAACAGTATATATAGGTTTTGGCACTATTCTCAGTTTCAGACATCCACAGGTGGTTTCACTGTATGCATGTGTGTATCTGGAGAGCCCGAGTTTCAATCAAACTCTGGTTGTCTCTCTCATCAACTAGTGATGATGATGCTGCTGTCAGTGCTACTGCTCCTGCCATCTGTTCCACTACATTGTCCTTGCAAATCTTGGGCTACTCTTAAATAGCAGGTGGGACCAGAAAACACCAGTGGCAGTCTTCCTGCCGTCAGCTTGGTTTAGTTAGCAGCCACCAGGGATGTCCCATGTGTGTAATAGCAAGACTCACAGGTTCAAGTTCCTGCTTCTGTTCCTGCCACACAAGATTATTAAATGAAGTTTTTTTCTCAATAACCCATACAGGAGAATTTTATATTTTAGTATAGCATGACTATTTTGATATAAACTGGTTGAATAGCAGTTTTAGGTATGCCACTTGTATCAGTTAGAATGTAGCTCAACTGTATATAACAGATAGTTCAACAAACTAGATGTTCATTTCTTCTGTCTTAGGTAAGAGAGTTTAGAGGTAGTTCAGACCTGGTATGGCAGCTTGATAGTTCTTCTCCTTTGAAGTTCTGCCATGTTTCATATTCTGTCCATGGTCCAAAATAGTTGTTCAACTTCCAGTCATCATATCAAATTCCAGTCAGCAGTAAGGAAAAAAATAAAGGAAAAACAAGTGTCATGTCTTCCTTAGGAAAGACTTCATGGAAGTCCCTACTTAACATTTTCCTTGCATTTCTTTGTCTAACACTTAAATATAAAGTCACACATAGGAGAAAGGGAGGTTGGAAAATGTAGTCTTTCTGCTAGGATGCCAAATTTCTAGCCCATAATCAAGTTGAAAACTAAAGAACATTTTGGGAGACAACTTAAACCCTTTGACTCTTCAAGTCATGCCCTTGTTTTTCTTTAGGATTATAAAAAAACCACAAAAAACTAAAGGAACAGATGGAAAACATGGAAAGCTCATTCAAGACATTGTCTGAAAGTATTTTGATTCTGGTACATGAACTTTTGAAAACATTTGACAGGAACAACTTTCTTCTATCAGTGTTCTAAAAGATCTGCACCCTCCAGTCCTTCCCTCACAGAAAGACTTTACCTGGACTTGAATGATAATTATAATAATGAAAATATTTTTAGTGTGTGTGCTTTGAAGGTTTTATAAGAAGGAACTAGAGATGTGAGTTCTGGATGTGCTTGAGAAAACCAAAATGAAAGTAGCAATGAGTATACTCACTCTAGACATATTCAACTGTGAAGATTTTATAAGAAACAACATAGTCTCAATATCTCTAGTCTAAGGGGAAAGATGAAGAGAACAAACTTATATACATAAGAATATCAGTGAGGCTGAGCTTTTTTTCATATATCTGTTGGTTGTTTGTATGTCTTCTTTTGGGAAGTGTTGATTCACATCTTTTGCCCATTTTGTAACGGGGCTCTTTGCTTTTTTCTTTTTGGCACATTTGACTTCCTAGATCCTAGATGTTAGGCCTTTGTCAGATAAACAGTTGGCAAATATTGTTTCCCAATCTGTGGGCTGTCTCCCCATTCTCTTGATGGTTTATTTGGCTTTGCAGTAGCCTGTCAGTCACACTTGTCTATCTTGTATCTTATGGCATGAGCAATTGGGGTTTTAATCAGGAATTGGTTGCCAGTTCCAATTTCCATCCTCTTGCATTTTATAAGGTTCTTATAATTTGAGGTTTTATGTTTAGATCTTTGATCCATTTGGAGTTGATTTTTGTGTAGAGTGTTAGATAGGGGTCTTGTTTTAACCTTCTGCATGTGGTTAGTCAGTTTTCCCAGCACCATTTACTGAATAGGTCCTCATTGGTTGTTGATGGAGGCTTTGTCGAAGATGAGTTGAGAAATTGAGGTTTTGCTTTCGAAATCTCTATCTTGTTCCATTGGTCTATATGCCTGTTCTTGTACCAATACCTGCTGTTTTGATTATTGTATATTTGTATATTATTATTTATTTATAATAAAGCTTAAAGTTTGGGAGCATGATGCCTCCCACTTTGTTTTTTTGCTGAGGATTGTTTTGACTATTCGTGGTTATTTATGTTTCCATGTGAATTTTTGTATTGTCATTTCCAGGTCTGAGAAGAATTTTGCTGGTATTTAATGCAAATTAAAACCACACTGAGATATCACCTAACTCTGGTCTGGATGGCCATCATCAATAACTCGAAAAACAACAGATGCTGGAGAGGATGTGGCAAAAAAGGAACACTTCTACACTGTTGGTGGGAGTGTAAACTAGTAAAGCCTCTGTGGAAAACAGTGGGGTGATTCCTAAAAGATCTAAAAATTGACCTCCCATATGATCTTGCAATCCCCCTACTGGGAATATATCTGGAGGAATTCAAATCACTCTATGAAAAAGATATCTGCAGTATTATTTACAAGCAAAAACATGGAACCAACCATGCTGCCCTTCGAAGGAGGACTGGATTAAAAAAATGTGTTACATATGCATGATGGAATATTGTGCAGTCATAAAGAAGGACAAAATTATGAACTTCACAGCAACTTGGATGGACTTAGAGGTTATAATACTGAGTGATCTATCACAGAAACAAAGAACCTAACATCACATGTTCTCACTCATAAGTGAACCTTGAGTAACTATTGCAATACTATAAAAAAGGGATTGGCAGTTGTGGGAAACTGCCAGGAGAGGGCGGGGGCAGAATTGGCAGTAGTGGAAAACTGCCACGGGAGTGGGGAGGCACAACTCATCAACAAAGGTACCTGCATAATGAACATTTGTATACCTAATCTTGAATTGTACCCCACATATTTAAAACAAAAAAAATTTTTAAAAATGTGAGGGAATGAAGAGCACAATGGTTATAAAGGAAATATTTTGTCATGAGAAAAGAAATGGGTTTTAGTTTTGGCTCAGAAATTATTAGACTATAGAGCTGTTTAAAAAAAAAAAAGAATATCAGACATTTTCAAGAAGCTCCGTTACTGATGTTTTTAGTTGCCTCCTATCCACTCAGTTGGTGAGGAAGATATTTTCACCCTTGGGTTATAGGGATGGCTGAATATATGACATCTGACATTCAGAAGATGAAGTGGATAGCAGTTGATTAGTCACATATATTCACAGCTTGGAAGGAAGAGGTACTGTGTGTCATACAGGCCCACACAGGGTTTGGACTCAGAAACAGAGTAAACAACTAGAAGGAAAGCTTTGTAGTGTTAAAAGGATGAGTTGTCCCCTGGTTCTTGTGGAAGGATGTGATCAGCTTGTTTGAGTAATTCTACAAGTTGGCAAGAAATTGAAACTTGATACTCAAGAATAAGCAGGAACTATGCCTGGTTCTTCTGATAAGGGGGCAGTTTGACTAAGAAACCTTATCTGCAGGAGCAGGGTTGGGAGGGGACTTGGCAACTGGGTCATTCAAACCTCTTCTGATTTTACCAAATATCAAGGCAGCACAGAACATTGAGCTTCAACTTTAGGCTGTACATCACATATTACAGATTTCACTTGACTGGGGTTTGTCTTCTGCTCCTCATTGGACAGACATATATTTAATCAGAGAGACTCGAATCTTTGTAATTTTTATCTCTGTTTATTAAAGTGACCATCAGTACTTAACTAAATTTCCTTTACTTTAAAAAAGCATACCAATTTTTACCAAAAATTCCAAGTTGTAGGAATCATGGGCTTAATATTGTACCAGGTAAAGATAAAACATCACATAGCTATTTTTTTTCCTCTCTCTTAAAGGATATGTCAGCAACAGGGCAGCCCTTATTATAAAGTATGCAGGAGCATTTGTAGCAAGTGTCTCTGACAAAGGAGAGAAAGTTGGATTGGGCTAGGGAAATTGACGTTAGCTCTAGAACTGCCCCATACTGGGTGTGATCATAAAACTCAACTACAATATCCAAAACAGTATAGTGAGGGCACATGTAATTCAGGATTGGTGCACATATCCTTGGGAATAAACATCAATGAAAGATTCCATTATGTGATTTACAAAGTCACGCAAGTAGTACAGTAGCACCTTGACAACTCATGATTAATTCAATGGAAAAGTCCAGTCCTGGGTGGAAGTCTGAAAGGCATTTATGTAACATTAAAAGTAATGTTTCTTGCCTGTCAGAAAACACTGGCAAAGCTCAGCCACTGTAGACTGGATGATCCTATCCAATAAGATACGAAAAAGTGTAGTGAGAGTTTTGGGTATCCGGGATTGATCAGAAACTAATTTTTTTCTTTTGAAAAGAATTCAGTGGGAATTACTCACCTCATATTTCAGATTTTCTTTTATTATATTAGTGATGTAAAACATAATTAAATCAATTTTCTTCTTTTAGAATTTTACTTTTTAAAAATAACTGTCAATTTTAGGAAGAAAAATCTATGCTTCTTTGGAACACAGAAACTTTTCTAAAATGAGTTAGGTTAAATATTAACAATAAACATTAATTGATTATCTACTACATTTGACATTGAGCTACATGATAAAAATTGTGTGTAGAAATATACAGACTTCCCCCTTTTCTATGCTCATAAGTGACTGGAAACAAAGTAGCATGTTCAGTGTCCCATAAGAATTGCTGTACAGTGTTTGGAAATGAAGAATCAATATGTCTTGTTAGTCTAATAAAAAAAAATAATAGAGGAATCAGAGTTAAGGTGAAAACTGAAAGATGAGTAGAAATTTTTTAAAAAATAAAGTTTATTTTTTACACAAAATTAATATGTGCTCCAAATGAAACATTTTTAAATTGTGGAAAAGAAGAAAAATAATCTTATCATTTTGACCACCACTGACAACATTGTTGTGCATTTATTGTTGTCTTATACTTTACACATAATTCTTGAATTTGCATTTTTTTAGTCGTTAAAGAATTCTTAGATATACAGATTTCAAAAAATATATGAATTTTAATGTATTACCCACTCAGATAATTTGAAATTTATATAAATGTATACAAATTTATATGGCTAGATTAATCAAATGGATGATTGCATTTTTAATGTTTTTAGTATGTATGGCCAAATTGCCATCTTACAGAGCTGGAACCTTTTACAGCCATCATTAAGGAATGTGTTCCACTATATACTTTGCATATTATTACAATTTTTAATGTTTATTTATTTATAGGTTAAAATAACATATTATTTATATTAAATTTATTTGGTTAAATAGTTATCCATATATATACCAATATGTTGAATTTTTTGATAGATCTTTTGCACATTTACCTAAAGTCATCTGTGTTTATTATTTACATAAATTCTATAATTAGATACTAACCTTGTAAAAATATTCTTTTGTTGTGCTTGTCTTAAATATTCTCCCAACATATTTTTTAAGCATTCAGATGGTTGAATATTTTATGTATGTTTGTCAATTTATCTTTTATTAATGTTTAGAAACCCTCTCAGATGATATAATTTTATTCTTCATAGATGTGTTGAAGATATTACCTTTCAAGAAAAGAGTAGAAACAAAGACTGTGAACTTGTCAAAGCCTAGTCTAGTTAGAATAAAGCTCTCTATAATCAGTGCTGATGCCTAATTTGGGAAAGTAGTTGTGAATAATGTTAACAAGTTATAACTTCCAGTTGAGGAATAGATTTTTTTCATTTGGAAATTGAATGACTACTGAGGGTTTTGGACAAAAAGTGCTATAAAAAATGACTTTTTAAAACAATGCCTTTTATTTTTGTAGAGATGGGGCTCTGTCTATATTGCCCAAGCTGGTTTCAAACTTATGGCCTCAAGTGATCCTCCTGCCCCAGTCTCCTAAATTGCTAGGATTATGAACATGAGCCACTAAGCCTTGCAGAAATGACTTTTCAGATTTTTCTATGTTGTCAAACAATTGAAGGCAGAAATGAATGAGTGGGTGGGGAGAGAAGGCACACAAATTTCTTATTTCTGCTACCACAAATTACTAAAACATTAATAGCTCAAAACAATACAAATGTATTATTTTACAATTCTAGAGGTCAAAAGTCTGAAATAGATTTTATTGAAATAGATTTTATAAAGTTAGGGGTAGGTAGGACTGTGTTTTCTCTGGGGCTTCTGGGGAAAATCTGTTTTTTTGCCTTTCCCTTCTTCTAGAGGCCACCTGTGCTCCTTGGCTATATAATCCCTTTTCTCTGTCTCAGCCTAACAGCCTCAAATCGTTCTATGACTCTGCTTTCATCATCATATTTTCATTTCTGTGAACCTCTTATCTCCTTCTTATAAGGACCACTGTGATTACATTGGACACAGATGGATAATCCAGGATAATCTCTGCATGTCAAGATCCTTAACGTAATCACATCTACAGTTTCCCTTTACCATGTAAAGTAATATATTCATGAGCTCTGGAAGTTAGGGCATGGACTCTTTTTGGGGGTGGAGTGGCATTATTCTGCTTGCCACACAATGATGTGACATAAACTCATACATGAATCAATGAAGGAAGAACTACAGTAGTAGCTGTGTGATTGACACCTCTCTGTACCTTCCTCCATAATTAATCAGGCATAAATATCTGTTGTCTCTTCCTAGCCATGATTCCTTGAAGCTATTTATTTCTTCCTTTTTATTTCTGATAAACCATTCTTGAATTTACTATTTGTGTTTTTGCTAAAACTGTTCACGTCATCTAGCAATTATTTCCTATATCCTCTTCTGCTACACAGATTTTGCTCATTTGTTAATAAATTGTCTTTTGTCTTGTGGTTAAACTCAGATGAACCATATTTAGGTTTTTTTCCCCTGTACTATGAGACTTCTGTTGGATTTTTATTGTTTTATCAGTTTTTTTTTTTGAATTGGAGTCTCACTCTGTCGCCCAGACTGGAGTGCAGTGGCTGCTCCTGGCCACCGCAGCCTTGACCTGCTGGGCTCCGGCGATCCTTCTGCCTCAGCCTTCCAAGTAGCTGGAATTATAGGTATGTGCTACCACGCCCGGCTGATTTTTGATTTATTGTAGAGATGAGGTCTTGCTGCCCAGGCGGGTCTTGAAGCCGCGGGCTCAGGCAATCCACTCACCTCAGCCTCCCAAAGGCGTGGAATTATAGGCTGAGCCACAGAGCCCGGCTCTTTTATCATTTTTCAGAGTATTAGGCTTTTCAACAAACATGACAGGTGATCACACTGAGTTTATTCATTACAAATCACTCAGAAAATTAATCCAAATGGCCAATTTTATCCTAAAAGTAAAATGAACAAATATATTTCCAAATCATACTCTTACACAGAATCTAACCTCTGAATCATTTTCCCATTTCTCTCTGCTCATTTCTCTCCCTCTAGTCAATAAACCACTTTCGTTAAAACAAACAAACAAACAAACAAACAAAAATCTTAAAGAAGAGCTAGCTATATTTCCTCACTTTAGAAAGAAAAGCCTCAAGATCAGAGGTTTCATGATGAAGTCACTGAATTTTTAGATGGAAATATAACATTGAAACCCAGGCTCTTGACTCATTTTTGTAACAAAGAGCTTGCTATTATGCCACACAACCTGAAGTCTAAATCACTGAAAACTAAACCCTCATGTATATAAATATATCAAGGATTATTTTCATCAAAGCATTATGAGAAGAGATGAATTTATAATAATCTCTATTTGCTACTTTTCAATCAGTTGTGCTGGGATTCTGTAAAAAAAAATATGATAAATTAAAATGTGGAGAGGAAACATCATTAAATATTTTTCTTTCTTTCTAGAGAATATGTACCCCAGGATGGGGATGTTAAAAGCATCAATTTGATACCATCCTTTTCACCAACCAAAATCAAGAAACAAAACCAATATTGCCATTGAAATAGAAGACGTTGATTACCTTTATGACAGTTGACATTTAGGGTTAGTTGAGCTTTTTGACTTTCTGTATCTGTTCCTGATATCCAGCAGTATACTGGTCAATCAGTCAGTTTTGGTCCATTCTACAGAGTACAGTCAGATAAATGATTATACAATGTCTTTGCTGATTGGTGGAAACATATATATTATTCCTTTCATTCGTGAAAGAGATTTTATCACATCTAGCTTCATGGTCTGGCAACTTTGGGAGCTGACTTTTAAAATTTCTAGTTTGAGGTTGAGATGAGGTCAAACCTTTAATCAAAGTACAGAAGAAAGGGATGATAAATTTAAGTATTGGGTGAAAACAGGCATATTGTAAAGTCTAAGGTTGTCTGCATTCTCTTTGAAGAAGCAAAAACAAAACAAAACAAAAACAAAAGACAACAAATAACTAAAAGAGGTAGGCATACTAGAGCAAATTGTTGGTAAATGTCTTCCAACACATCTATCTGGTCATGGAAGGTCATCAGCTACTACTGATGTACTTAGGAATAAGGCTACATCTGACAGCTCTCTACTTTTATCTGTTTATATACACTTCCTCATTTTCTTTTAGTCTGGAATATGGGCAGTGCCAGGTGACTTGGCTTTAGGTACAAAGGAAAATGGAAAAGTACAGGCAGTTAAGTGCCATGACAGATATTCACCATGATGTGTGTGGGTATGTGTGTTAAACCCTGAAACATGACTGTTGAATTGCTATGGCATGTTCAACTCTTCATAGCAAAGACAGATTTCACAGTGTGTCATTTACTGTGAATGTACCAATGCTACAGAGTTCAAAAGTACAAATATTATAGCCAGAAACAATGGGTTACTTGAAAGTGTGTTTGAGAAATATTTTAAGACTGTAGCTGTCTAAAACTCTCCTATAAGGAATTTTCCACTGGTTCTGTCACATACCATAAAAGACTAGTCCATCATAAGTGAGGGAACAATTGTTCTGATATAGAATGATTGCATTTCAGTACTCAGTGTGAGAGGAGTAATAAACAAGTAAGGAACCACTAAATCTTCCAGAGGACAGTGCTTTATTGCTCCAAATACCTACCCTAGGCCACTTCACCCTAAATCACTATAGTAAATGACCACAGAAAGTCAGAAGGAACAAAAACTTACTGAACATTTCAACACCTATAACTAGCACAGTATTTTAACTGACAAGAGGCCTAAGCATGATGAAGTGTAATTGTGACAGCACTGACAACTTTGCTATCCACAGATTCTACTCAGGTAAATGCAGACCAACTATATGAAATGAAAACATGTGGCAATTCAACCGTGGTGAGACAACAATAAAGTGATAAACTATAGTGAGGAATGGGAACCTGAAAGACCCTTGGAAATCCAACTGGTGCTAAGAAGTGGCTCTGGAGAGTCAAGAAAATCTTGGAAAGGAAGGAGAAAAATTACACAGTGATTCCTAAAGTAATTAAGTTGTCTTTCTGGCTCCATTGGAGAGGAGTTAGTAAGTATGATCCTTGGGTGGAGAGAAAGCTGATCAAGTGAAAGTTGGGTTTAGCCTGTGCTTCCCAGGATGTAAACCTAACACAGTTCCTGTGTAAAAAGGAAGTTGGTTCCGGTGCTTGAAGAAACAAGAATTGATAATTGTCTGAAATCAAACTGAGGTAAAAATCTGTGGTCATCTTTAAGTTTCAGTGCATGTGGTGAGTTCTAAAACATTGCAAGGTTAAATAAGCAAGCAGGTGCAACCAATACCTTGTCCATCTATTCAGAAAAATAAATTAAATCAATGGTCATGTACTAGGGACTGTTTCTGTCTGATTTTTGTCTATATTCTAAGTTTCTAAGAAAGAGTGATACAGAAAATATTTTTTGAATTAACATTTTCTTTTGTCCCTGAATGTATCTATGTGTGTGTGTGTGTGTGTGTGTGTGTGTGTGTGTATTTGATATAATTGATAGAAGTTCTGAGTAGGAGGGGTTGTACTTACTAAAAAAGCATTATCTGAAAAAGATAAAGATGTATGTTATGGAAATGTATTATTTGAATAACTAAGGCAAAACTGATTATGCTAGCAGAAGTTTGAGATGAAATTTGAAGATGTTAGTACCACTTGGTTAATAAAAAAGTATCTTCTTTGAAGATCCAAGCATTGAGGAAAAAAAACAAGTGTTTTTTGTTACTTTTCATAGTGTGCTCTTACAGAAGTTATTCTTGGTCATCTTTCATATTATATGCCTCTTTGCAATATTTTAAGTATAGTAAGTTACATTGGTACTAATACAAACTAGGTTAAGAAGCTGACAAATGACTATTTGCTTAATCTTTTTTATATTTGGCACAGATTAGGGTATATTAGATGAAATTAGGCCAAAGATCAAGGGAGACTCCATCCTGCCTCAAATTATTGCCTTTCCTCTTCGTATGATTCTAAATATATATATATATATATAGTAAAGGTACAAGGAATTATCAGTTTAACATCAACTGGTTTTCATTCTGCCAGTAAAGAAAATTGGGTTAGGGCATGCCTTCTCAGCTTGCCACTACTGGCACCCCTTCCCTAAATCCATATAATGGGGTCTCATTATCCTCTGGCTAACCATAAGAAAAAACAGGAGAAAGGGGAAAAAATAGTGTCTTTTCAGGAAAGGCAAGCCCTTTAGGGCCTTACATTCTTAGCAGTGGGAAGGAGGAGCTCTACCCTTGTATGAGACATTTGATACTCAGCTACTTCATCTACTAACAACTATTCGCCAGTCATTTTCTTTGTATCTAATGATCAGATTAATGATAATTCTTTCCAATATATGCAGGCTGAAGCAAGAAAGGGAAAGAATATAAGAGAGGAAAGAGTCTTGAGTATGTGCCATCTTTACTGGCATATAGTTCTTTTTTTTGTTGTTTTTTGAGTTGGAGTCTCACTCTGTCGCCCAGACTGGAGTGCAGTGGCCACTCCCGGCCACCGCAGCCTCGACCTGCTGGGCTCCGGGCGATCCTTCTGCCGTAGCATTCCAAGTAGCCGGAATTACAGGTATGCGCTACCACGCCTGGCTGATTTTTTGATTTATTGTAGAGATGAGGTCTCGCTGCCCAGGAGGGTCTCGAACCCACGGGCTCAGGCAATCCACTCACCTCCGCCTCCCAAAGGCGTGGGATTACAGGCTGAGCCACCGAGGCATATACTTCTTAATTACAGATAATTGCCTTCATAAATTCCAATTAGATGTTACTATAGTCACAGGAATATATGCATTCATAACAACATGCAGAATTAAGAACATTTACCCAAAGATCTGCCAGATTCCACGAGAAATTTCCAGGTAACTTTGCACCAATGGAGATATAGGGCACAGTGGTATGTCAGACAGGAAAAGAGAGAGAATAATTTTCATCTCTCTCCAATGAATGCATCCATCACAGAGATGTAAAATTTTAGTCAACCAAAGGTCAGAGGCAGCTGCACCAATTTACACCCACTCTCCACCAAACTTCCCAAGTAGCATCTGTTTTTTTAAAAAAATTCATTCTAGGTCTAAAATACCTAGTAACAGTAGCCTCTTTCTTACTTCAGCAGAGACACTAGATAAGTGATTGCGAAAACCTAGAATACTGCTAGGAAGATGTGCAGATCAAGCATGGTTTTCAGATAATATTTGAGATGGAGATTTTAAGACCATTCAGGTAGTTATTAGGAAAATAATGGCTCCTTCCTCCCCAGTTATGGGCAGATATTATGTCTAGTTTCAAGGATTAGTAAATATAAAAAAGAATATATAATAACATGATATCTATGAACATATTTAGTCCAATAAAATAAGAATATTTAAATACAGGTACATACATGATAAGAATGCATTTTAGTGCATGGAAGTAAATTTAAAAAACTGTCTTATATTTAAATAATTCAAAACATGAACATTCTGAAACAAGAAAACAAAGAAGAAATAAGGCAAAAGACAGATGAAAACACAGTAAATATTAAGATGATGCTAAAATCTGCCAGTTGAGAATTTAAAATGCATTATAAATAATAAAGATTAAAGACTGACACCATAGAAAGGAAATCAGTGATGTGAGGCACATATTAGAGAAGCTTTTCTTGGATATAAGGCAAAAGGATTGAGATATGAAGATGACAGTGGTGATGAACCATGAAAGATTAAGGGGACTCAACATAACAGATAAATGAACAGAGATCAGAACAAATGGTAAAAAATCAGTAACCAAAGTTGTAGCTACAGAAAACTTTCCTAAACTGAAAAAAGCGTTGAATCTGCAGAATGAAGTTCACTGAGAAGCAGGCAGCCCTACTAAAATGAAACCAGTATTTAGAAACATCATGCTGAAAATCTAAATTTCAAAGGAGAAATAAAATATCCTGCAAACATCCAAGGAAGAAAAATCAGATTATTTGTGTAAGAAAAAAAATTAAGAGAGTCTAGGATATCTTCACTGCTGGATGGCAATGCTAGAAGCAATATTTATGATGGTGGGGGAGACGATGACAATGTTATGAGTAAAGATCTCACATGCAGGCATATTGCCTTTCTTTGCAGTAGCAACAAAAAGACATTCTACAATATGCACAACTCATAAGATGTATTACACAGTTTCATCCCTGATGATATTATTCTCTAACTGACAGATGAATCATAATAAAAAAACCCTTTGAGAATGGTGAAGATGTATTACAGAAGTACTGGCAGTGAGTAGTAAGCACAATTAAATACAATTAATGACTACAAACATAATCAAAATATAAATTTAAAAACAACTTTTAAAGAGCAGCTTAACAATGTAAATTTTTAAAATAATACAGATCTGGGATAAAATTTTAGATCAGTCAGTGAATGGGGGAAGTTGGTAGAAACAGAAGCATGAAGATTAGAACAGCATTGACTTTTATATGCATTTTTAAACCTAACCTCCTTAATGATTACCTTATATGTTCACTTATTTGTGTTTTTAAGTACACAATCATTTCATCGATAATTGTTCATAATACTATCTATTCCTTTACAGTGATTTTTATCTCCTGTTTCTGCTGTTTGTTTTTTTACAGTTTTCATGGAAACAAACAACAAAAATGAAACCTACTGCTGCTACTAGAACGGATCAACAAGCTTTTCATTACAGAACTTCTGGTTACCAAGATTGGCTCATTCTTTTCTTTGTTATTAGGTCCAGTCAGTCTCATAATTAACACTAGCAAGGCTGTTTCTGGCCTGAAGGATCCAGAGCAGATTCCTAAAGCTTGATTTCCTAGGACTTAAAAGGTATTCATATGCAGCTGGCTTACACACTGCTCTGTGTGGTTAAAATATTCCTTTTGATTGTTAATTAGTTCTTTGACCTGTATCAACAATGTCAATCTAGCAAGTGTCAATGTCATATCAGAATGCAACTGTATTCTTTCACGTATGCACCTTTTGGTAATTTTAGAAGCATATAATGGTCACTGTTATTCTGGTCTGTGAGTAAAATAGTCCTAATTAGGAATTAGACTTTGCATTTAAAACAGAAGGAAGAAAAGTTCGACTGGTCCTCAAAACAATTTTGCAGTGGAAGTAAGTTGCCTTCCTTGTTCCAGTCTGTCTTCTCTGATCAGAGAATCTCCCCTGCCCTTTAGAATTTATGCTGTACTTCTCCATCCATGCTACTGCATTTAGGCTTCTCCTGCTCAGTAATGATTATTACCGTTTTCTCCGAACCTAGACTTATAGTCACCAAGTTTTCTCCTTTCATCGATTGTATGATTTTCCATCTTCTCCCACTTCAGATCCCTATAGTTGGGACAACTTAGTTTTCAAATCTAGTGTCAGTCCTGTTCATAATTTCTAGAGATGACTCTGATTGGAGACAGGAGGTACCGAAACAGTTCGACCTCCACGGTTGTCCCATTTGCAGTAAGTATGAGCCTTACATATGCCCACGTTCTTTTACCTAGGCTCCTCATCTCAAAAAGGGCTCCGTGTTTTAATAATGTGTCCTGTTCCTCTGCTTTGGGAATGCTACCATGCTCCCTCAGGAGCCCTGTCCTAAACCTCATTTTGGTGACTGAGGCCTTACTTTCCTAACACTAAATGATTCCAGATTTCCCAGGAATCCCTGCCTCTGTGTTTTGAAAACCTAGTGAGACACTCCACTGCTTCACTTTGATGATTTTCTGTTTAATACACATGTGGATGATGGGGGCCTGAAATCATCATGTTCTTCTATTCTTCTTGTTTTGTTCTTTGTTCTATAGCATGGCTCTTACTCTTCATGTGTAGCATTTTTTGGGGTGTCAGTGGGGTGAGTGTGATGCTCAGCAGCAAGTTCTCTTCAATCTGTTTGGGCTAGAATTCCAGTCTCTCTGCACTGTACAGGATCTATCATCTCAGTTCATTGACCCCAGAGTCACTATTTCTGTTAGGCCTTACAGAATTTTAACTTGCACGTGTGCAGCAGCCTAGCCTCCTCCAAGGACCCATGGGGGAAACCCTGTGCCTACTTCTTTGTGTACCGGTGCCTATTCCTTTCTAAAATCCTGGTCAGGAAATTGCAGCCATCTAAGTAAGCACCCTGCTCTCCAAACTCTGTTTTCTCAAGCTTTGTGCTGGGACTTCAACTTCCTGCTTTATCACTGGGAAACTGTTCCCTGGGAGAAGTCTAGGAAAAATATAGGATTCACTCATGCCTTTGCCTTCTCTCAAGAAGCTTAGTCCTGTCTGAAGTCTAGTGCCCCCAAAACATTTATTTCATATATTTTGTTCAATACCATGACTTTTTATTTTAAAGATGTGGGGTACAGGATTTTTTTTTAATGGGAGTGTAAGTTCAAATTCAGTTATTCTGCCAGGAGTACAAAATTTTGTGTTTTTGTTTTTAGTTATAATGTAGAAAAGTTTCTGTTAGTTTCACAGTGGTTATGTCAAGTACATTTTTAGTAACTGTTAAATTGGGAAGTCCTATATCAATTCATACATTCCTATATCTGTTATATGAGAGCTAATGTAACTCTAACTAAAAGTCCCCTTATTTAGCGACATATGTACTATATACCACCAGATAGGAGGCAAAGTATGATGAAGGCATTCCAGGGAGACAGAAGTCTTAACTGACTACTCTTGAAATAACTTTTTAAAATGTTATAAAAATTGAGGATCTTGTGAATATAATGTTGGTCTCTTGCCCAGAATTTGGAAGGAACTTGTGCAAAAGATAAGCCCTTAAGTAATATTGACTTCCTGACTGGGACACTGGATTGTATAAGTTTACTTTGTTATCTCCTGATGTATTTGTGGAGTTCACCCTCTGTCCAGATTCTGAATCTTGAACGTTTTTGATTGAAAAAATGAATTATTTTCTCTGTGTTTTTGACACAACTTTTTAGTCATTTCTTTTTCCATGTTACCATAGCCATCTTCTTCTTTTTTTTTGTTTGTTTTTTTGAGTTGGAGTCTCACTCTGTCGCCCAGACTGGAGTGCAGTGGCCGCTTCCGGCCACCGCAGCCTCGCCTGCTGGGTTCCGGCGATCCTTCCGCCTCAGCCTTCCAAGTAGCCGGAATTACAGGCATGCGCTACCACACCCGGCTGATTTTTTGATTTATTGTGGAGATGAGGTCTCCCTGCCCAGGCGGGTCTCGAACCCGCGGCTCAGGCAATCCACTCACCTCGGCCTCCCAAAGGTGCGTGATTACAGGCTGAGCCATCGAGCCCGGCTACCATAGCCATCTTCTGATATCTCTTTATAACAGTAATGCAGGCAGATAATCAAGTATCACTAACAGGTGTTCTAACACTGCCTGGTGAATTTACCTTTGATTTGATATCTCCAAACTGGTGCAGATAACAGAATTGGAAAGCCTTGAGCTATTGCTGTGAACTCACAGATCTTAAAAGTGAGAGAAACTATGTTGAGTTCTCAGAATATTTTTATTAAAATAGGAATTTAGAATGCATTGTAAAGCACAGATTATATATTCTGGGAAATACTCCTTTACAAATATAGTTATTAAACTATTTTAGCATTTTTTTGACACCTATTCATGAAACTAGAATTAGTTACTCAAACTTATTTGGGAAATTGAACATTATCTCTGGAATTAAAACCCAAAGATAATAAGTGTTGAATATTAAAAGTAGCTCTGTTTGTTCACTCATCATTTAATTCAAAAACTGTCAGAGATAGTTTTTCAAGTTGAGAAGACATTATACACACACACATAAGTATATTCTTTTATACTGTAAGCTTAATATGGTATAATAGTCAAACACAGATTTTTAGTTAATTAATGCAGGCTTTCCTACTTAAAGATGAAAATAAAATTTGTTTTAATCTACTTGAAATAACGTGGATTTAGAAATTCTAACTTTAATATTGGGAAGACCCTGAAATCTTTTAATTAAAAGGCCACCAATTAGTAGATAACCCACTGCTTATATAGCAAAGGTAGATAGAGAATTTTACATATAGTTTTAGTTTTCTGATTTGATCATTCCATAATGTATGCTTGTATCAAAACATCACATTGTATTTCATAGATATATACAATTATTATTTGTCAATTAGAAGTAATAATAAAACTAAAAATAAGGAATTCAGATCTACAGTGATTATATCTAAATATATAAGTGAACCTTTCATGTATCAGACTTGCTTCTACATCAGAAAAATTCTTTGGAGAGGTACATGAAAGGCTTATTGTTCTTAATCAGAGCAGTAAAGCACCACTCTTTATTTCAGCAAAGATAGATAAGGTACATTTTGAAAAGAAAAATCAAAATTTGCCATTCCCAGAGAAACGGACCTAGATAAGTTGTTTTAGAACAGTATCTTACAACTCTGGTGAAGTAGTTTTTATTCTCTAGCTCTCTACAATTCACAGGTTGGCCTGTGGGTTTTTAGAAAGGTTAGTCGATAACTTGTCTTTTGTCCTGTTTGCAACCGATCTCTCTGATTTATGACATAATATTCACTTGTTTCATCTCACAGAACCCATGACTGAAATCACCCTAAAAGCAGGGGTAGGAAAGTTTTTCACAAGGGAGTGCCTCAGACCATCTGGGTTGGATTTTCAAAGAAAGAAACACTAAATATCAGGGTGATCAGTCCAAAGCATTTATTGGAACTTGCTTAGAGTGCTACAGAAATTTTTGAGACAAACAGTGAAGAAAAAAGGATGTTCTACCTAGGAATGTCTGAAGCAAGGGGGTCAGGGTATATAAGTTACATAAAGATTTAAGGAATTTGGCTCAGGGCCAAGACTAGTTTATTTTAGTGTTGGGACTACAACCTAGATACTATCTTTATTAGAGCTTGGGAATGTTCAGGGCCCTGTTTTGCATTCAGGCCTGCTGGGAAATCAACTACAGCCTGCTGAGTCAGAGTAGTCAAAGCACTCTGAATTTGGACATAGAGAAAAAGGGACAGGAACTAGAGGACCCTGCACCAGTCTTCACCTTTCTGGAAAAGGCGTCACCTTTTCCAAAGGCTTCATCTCTTATTCATGTCAAGTGATCCAGAGGGATTACTTTAACCACTGGCTCCATGGTGGATCTTTAGTGGCTTTTGTCAACCAACTTAAAAGCCAGAAAAAAAAAAAAAAAAAAAAAGAAGGGAAGTTGAACCTTTGATGACACATATATGGTATGTTTTAAACCTTTCTTGAAACCAGAAATATCTCTGAACTTTGAAGCACCCAATTCAGTGCATTTTATTTATTATCAAAGCCAGTTGAAGTTAGTTTTCTGTCACTTACAGAAGATTCATTACAAATACAAAATTAGTTGCTCAGAATAGAGTTTCAAGTGACAGACTCCTAAATATGCAATTAATGGAGTTAAAGTTGAGTGAAAGGCAGAAAGAAAATGAGTAGACTTGATTATGGGGTGACCAAACAACAAGCTAAATTGCCATTTAATTGTACTTAGAACTCATATATATGCTGGCTAGATTAATGTTCAAAATAATAAAAATTAAGAATATTGGAAAAAGTTATCCACTTATTGAAATATGGTTCTATAAAAAAAGAATCAAGCTTAGGGTGAGGCTGGCTTGTCTTAGATCAGAAAAAGAACAAGTGTTCTTTCTGCCTGCAGCCTGCAATCCAAGATGATAAATGAGTAACATCAGAAGGCAGAGTGGAGGAAACCGTAGAAGAAGACATAATGGGTCTTGGAAAAAGTCTGATATTATAGGTTCCAGATAGGCATGGAGGTTATTATTTGCATGGAGAACATGTGAACAGAGGGCTATACTGGGAAAAAGAGTATATGCTTTGAAGTATATGCTTAACAGTTTGAATTCCAGCTTAGCAATCTACTAGTTGTGTGACCTTGGAAAAGTCATGCAATTTTTTCTGTGCCTCAGTTTTCCTACCTGTAAAATAGGGATGATTATAATGTCCTCTATTTCATAGGTTGTGAAAAATGAGTTATGTGAAGTGCATAGAACAGTGCCTGGTACATAGTAAGTGCTACATAAATGTTACCTATTGCTATGTAGTTAAGGTGCAACCTATAAACAAAAGATATATAATATAGCGATGCCTCCCATCCCAGCCAATTATTTTGGATTGTCCTAAGTTAATGGCCAATATAGAGTCCATTTGCCTGGGGTATAGGTGAAGGACAGACAACTGAGACCTGCAGCATTAGACTTGCATAATAGGTTCTATGCAAAGACTTAAAAAATCTCCAGGGCAACCCTTTTGGGTCCCCTCCCACTGTGGGAGCTTTTCTGTCCTCTCAATACATTCTGCTATCTAAAAACAAAAAACAAAAAACTCTAGATTTGGTTTATTAGTATCTAGACATTATAAATTGGAAACCAACTTTTATGGGAGTTATATCACTAGGTAAATTCCAAGACTGGCTTATAATAGTGAATTATTTCTTCACCCTTCAGGTAATTCCCAGGATCCCATTTCTGCACTAGCAAGACATAGGCTGCTAAAGCATTTCCATTCCAGAAAGGGGCTATCTGACCTAAGCCTCGCTGAAGTGAACACAGAAAACCAGGTAGATTCTTTCACAGATAGAACACAGGCAGACAATTAGATGACCAAACACTCTTTTCCCTGTTATGTATAAGATTTCTTGTTATTACAGCCTAGAAGAATATGGTATGTTCTATTAACAACAGATCACTATCCATTCCCAAACTCAAGTGTTCCAAAATTTTCAAAGTGATTTAACAAAATGCAGTCATCCTCTTCTTTTTCTATCATTGACTCTTGGAATTTTATTTTTATTTTTTTGAGTTAGAGTCTTAATTTGTCACCCAGGTTGGAGTGCAGTGGTACGCTCACAGCCACCCCAGCGTCGACCTGCTGGGCTGCCACGATCCTTCTGCCTCAGTCTTTCAAGTAGCCGGAAGTACGAGCGCATGTTACTACACCCGGCTAATTAAAAAAAAAAAAAAAAAAAATTATTGTAGAGATGAGGTCTCGCCAAGTTGCCTGGGCTGGTCTAGAACCCGTGGGCTCAGGCAATCCCCTCACCTTGGCCTCCCAAAGTGCTGGGATTACAGGCTGAGCCACCGAGCCTGGCCAGACTCTTGGAATATTAATAGTGGTTACTCTATTTAACCTTAAGTTTCCAGGTCATGAGGAGTTGCATTTCTTTTCCTTGACTTGGAGCTGAATATAGAAAATGGATGTGACTTTCAGTTGTTCTCCCTTAGGAGAGACACAGACATATTTTAAAATTAGGAAGGGTGGTCTGTGGGAATATTGGGTTGATAGTTGCTGTTCAAGCTACAACCAGGAATAGTGTAACCCTTTTGCTTTGGGAAGTCACCTATTCCTCATTCTCAGTCATGAGTGGGCCCCAATTGAGTCAGCTCATTGGTATATCTCACTGTCTCAGTCATTGTGATTGCTTTTCATAGAGGCACACAATCCAATCATAATCAACACAACGCAAGGAGAGGCTTGCCTGTAGTAGGTATGTTGTGAGAATTTGAGGTTTGCAATGGTTACAGTCCCTTTACCCACAATAAGAATTCGCAAATGGGGAAATCGTTGGGAGAAGCATAGTGTAGTGTTTGAGAATGGAGTAAATGCCATGGAAGGCCGAACAAGATTGGATCCTTGACGTTATTTTTCATTTCTAGATCAAGCCACCCTTGAGACTAATATTAACTTTAAAGTTTTTAATTAGGTGAGCCAATAAACTCTATGTAGTAGAGTATGCTGTTTAAGAGACTCTGGAGCAAGACTACTTATATTCAAATTTTAGCTCCACACTTATTCATTGTGAGACCTTGAAAACAGAGCCTTCATTTCCTAATTTTCTCATCTGTACAACAGAGATAAGAATATATCTACTTCATGGATTATTGTATAATTAGATGAATATATATCTATATCTATCTACCTACCTATCATCTATCTATTCCTCTACCTACCTTTCTGCCTGGAACATTACCCAAAACATAGTAAGCATCAAACAGGAGTCATTTGATTTTATTATTGTGTAAGCCATTTTGAGTTGTCATATGCCATTTGTAACTAAAAGAGTATAGCAACCGTTACAGATATTAGTGTTGTTCCTTATGTTAGTCTTGTTCCATAAAACTTACATTTGGAAAAAAGATAATATTGAAAAACACCATGCCAATATGCTACTGAAAGGCACAGCTTTGCAGGAAAATAACATTTTCATATGAGAGTAGAGTTTCATGATGATATCCACACTATATCTCTGGCCCAGTGAAGCATCTGTTTTACTCGTACTCTCTAATTTTGTCAGGCACTGTAAGGAAACATTTATTTAACATATAAGTTTAATTAAAGCATATATGAGGTATACCTTCCTGATTCTTCAATTTCTCACAGCTCTTATAATTTCTATCATTCATGCTTATAGAAAAGTGCTTAGGTTATGTCTTAATTTAAGCATCTTGAGATCGAGATTTAAGCTTATCACCTCCTGTGCTCCTCAGTTACCCAAAATAACTTCTAGTTGAATTATAAGTATACTCTTTGTTACTGAGATGAGAAAGGTCATATACTTTTATCTTCTCATGATAAGATTTTATCAGATGCTAGTAATTGCTTCAATAGGCAATTAATCTTGCCTTTTAATTACTGTCAGAAAAATGGCTTAAGATCAATTGTTTTTAAAACCAAAGTCATCACTTTTTTTGAACGTACATTCTTTTACGATGATTTGGCTAACAGTCAACAATTCTATATATCAGATCAAGTCTTACCATTACTCACAAGTACATTTTAAAACTCATTTGTCTTGAAGGGATCATCAGGAAATTTCATTGCTACAATTAGATATTCTTTGTTTAATACACTGGATGAGCAACACAGACTAAAGAATAAAATGAATAGATCGTCTGTCTGCTGCCAAAGTTCTCCAAAGAGTTTTACAAGCACTCTGTGTCAGCTGCTTTTCATTTGTCAACCCTGTTCTACTCTGGCTTCTGTCTCCAACATTTCCCCCAAAAAATTATTCTTAAGATCTCTGACATATAAACATTGCCAAATCCAGTATATGCTTTCTGTCCTCTTCTTACTTGACCTCCCAGCGTATTTGACATGAGGGTCTCCCTGAAACACCTTGATTTGGTAACCTCTCTTTTTCCAAGTATTTTTCCTATTCATTTTGTTCATTCCTCTAAGCCTTTATTATTGATTTCCTCTCTTCTAAACTGACCTCTAAGTGTTTCCGTTTTCTATTGTTTGGTAACAGGCCTTTCTTTTTCTCTCTAAAGGCTTTATGCAGTAGATTTCATATGTTTTTACAAACTTAAATACCATCTACATGTTTGTGACATACATCTCTGTGTCCAACTTTTTCTTAGGCTTCCAGTCTTATGCATCTAGTTGCTCATTTGACATCTGAATGTTTTTTTTTTTTTTTTGAGTTGGAGTCTCATTTTGTCTTCCAGACTGGAGTACAGTGGCTGCTCCCGGCCACCGCAACCTCGACCTGCTGGGCTCTGGCGATCCTTCTGCCTCAGCCTTCCGAGTAGCCAGAATTACAGGCATGCGCTACCACGCCCGGCTGATTTTTTGATTTATTGCAGAGATGAGGTCTCGCTGCCCAGGTGGGTCTCGAACCCGCGGGCTCAGGCAATCCACTCACCTCAGCCTCCCAAAGGCGCGGGATTACAGGCTGAGCCACCGAGCTCGGCTGACATCTGAATGTTTTATGGATATTTCAGATGTAACATTATTCTTGTAAATACAGTTTTATTCATAGTATTCCTCATGTCAGTAAATAGTGCAATCTTTCTTCCCAACTACATTATCCAGAAACCTGGGGAAAAACTTTTATTCTTTCCTCTCCCAGCTCCTCTACTTCCAATCCATCAGTAAATCCTGCAGGTTTTCATCCACAAATTATACCTCATATCCTACCATTCTCTACATCCATTACCAGTACTCCAATCCAAGCCACACAACATAGTAGTCCTTGGAACTACTGCAATGGTCTTTTGGATTTCCTTACTCCCTTTACTGCAGCACCCTCTTGTGATCTATTATCTCTGTAGCATCCAGAATAACCTTTCAAAAATAGATTTTACTACTCATCTGCTTAAGAACATTTTAATAGATTTTTATTGCACTTGAATTAATCCCAAACTTCATATATTGGCCTAAAATACCTGAAATGGAATGATCCTTATTTATCTCTAGAATCTCAGCTCCTCTCTTTACTGTGCTCTGGTCATACTATGTCTTACCTTTCTTCCCAAGACTTTACCCACTTTAGAAACTATGTGCATTTCATTATTTATTGATGACATTCTCTTTCTCTGGCATTTCACATGGATGTCTCCTCAATTTAATTATCCTCTCTTGAGGGTGATATGAGAATTTATTTCTAAATAAGTTATTTCCCCATCTTGTTCTCTATCATACTACAGCATTTAATGCTTTCATTGTATTTTGCATTTAACAATTTTATTAGTGGGGTTTGCTTGCCTATTATTTTTATCTCCCCATGATGACATACAGATCTGATTGTCTGAATAAATATTTGAATAGATAATTTGATGTATGAACAGTTAATGTAAGGCCATTAATTCCCATATAGCCTGCCTAGATGACCAAAATAGAGAGAGGTTGACCAAGTGCATGAGTTAAAAATCATATTATTTTGAGGTGTGAGAATTGTATTATTGATACAGAATTCTCTACTATAAAGTAAAACAAATATTAAATATTATTTGTTACTCAGCTGCTCCAAAATTTATTTCACCAAGCACACATTTGAACATCTGCTGTATAGAAGTGAGATACTACCTAACCCCAGTAAGAATGGTCATCATTAGTAACAAAAAACGACAGATGCTGGTGACGATGCAGAGAAAAAGGAACGCTTCTACAATGCTGGTGGGGATGCAAACTAGTGCGACCTCTTTGGAAAACAATGTGGTGATTTCTGAAAGAACTAGAAATTGACCTTTCATATGACCCAGCAATCCCCCTATTGGGAAAATACCCGGAGGAACTCAAGTCTTTCTACAAAAAGATACCTGCACACGCATGTTTGTTGCAGCTCTATTCACAATAGCAAAAACATGGAATCAACCATGCTACCCATAGAAACTGGACTGGCTAAAAAGTGTTGTACATACACACAATGGAATATTATGCAGCCATAAAGAAGGACAAACATATGGACTTCGCAGCAACTTGGATGGATTTAGAATCTATCATCCTCAATGATCTATCACAGAAACAAAGAACAGAGTACAGTATGTTCTCACTCATAAGTGGACCTTGAATAATTATCATAATGCTTTAAGAAAGGAATTGACAGTAGTGGAAAACTGCCAGGAGAGCGGGAGTGGGATTGGTAGCTGAGGGAAACTGCCAGGAAAGGGAGGGGCACACCTCATCAACAAGGGTACCTGTATAATGAACATTTGTATTCCTAACCCTGAATTGTATCCCACATCTTAAAAAAAAAAAAGTCTTCTTCATCAAAAAAAAAGAAGGCAACATATCAGGATCCAAAAAGCATGGCATGGTTTGTACCTTAAGATGTTCTTAGTTCATTACAGGGATTAGGACATGCAAAAATAAATCTATTTTTTAAAATGTATGTGACAAATACCACTAAAAACTTAGAAATACTATAGAAATTCAGAAGAGGATGAGATGAAAGTGGGAGTCGAAAGGTTCCAACAATATAAATTTCCCCATTTCTAGTGGAGACAGTAAAACCATTCATCATTTCATACTGAACCTAGAATAGCTTGGCACATTGTAGAGCCTTAATAAATATTTGTTGAAGGAATAATGTGTTGAAATAGTAAACTGGATTTTCTAGCAGAGAAAAACCTTGGTTCTTTGAGAAGTCTTACATTTTATTATATGCCATACACCTTTGACTCTTGTTTCCTGGTTTGGCTTCTTTTCTTTCTTTCTTTCATTTTTTTTTTTTTAGTTTACAATCCCAAATGAACAAGATCTATGGAAAAATCTGGGCTGTGATGAACCAAAATCAATGTTGAAAAATAGAAAAATTTCCCACTTTAAATACCTGAACTAATGTGAAAGTATATTTTAGTGATTTTTTTCCCTGTAGACCTTAAGCTTTTAAGTTCTTTTTTTGCTTTTCTTGCTACTTTATTTGCTTCACTAGTCCTTTTCTACTTTATCTCTTTACTGTATTATATCACTTAAGCATTCAAATGTTTTCCTTTTAGTCTCTGTTAACCCCCTCTTTCAATTTCTAGATTGAGTTAAGTCACTCATTAAGTCTGTACTGAAATTATGCTTTGTTGAGAAGCCCAAAAAAATGAAAACGAGAAAAATGACTGACCTGACCTATTCTATAACATCTTCATTAAATTATAGCAATAGCTTTATTAGTAAAACCCCTCACTGTCCATTTACTTCTCCTGCAAAAAAAACTTAAAATGAAAAGCCCATCTATAAAACAGACAAAAATGCTATTGCTCTGGTGGACAGGAGTGAGACAATTGGGGGTCCCTGACTCACTGACCTCTTTCTGCTGCAGGATATAACATCACAGAATGCTATATGTTCTCTCAAAACAGTTGAGATTAATTGCATTTATTAATGACCAGCTAAGTTGTTGCTATATGGGCTTATCAGTAGGAAACCATCCAACTGTGAATTTGGAGAACAGAAAATTTCAGGAACATTTTATTTTAGAGTTAAGCCTCAAGTGATTTAATTATTTCTACAATTGACTCTTCTTTTTTCTATATTTGATCATAACATGTATGTTCATTATTTTTGCTCTATAGTTACAAAAATTATAGAACTCAGTAAATGATCGAACAATAATTTTTGATAGATTGGAACTCACTTTATTAACTATAAACATTGATACAGCTAGTCATAACACATATTCAGCTGCTAAGTAGAATACAATTGTGAGATAAGTAAATTTAAAGTTCATAATTAAATACTGAAACTATTCAAAGTAGCAATGACAAGAATGGTCCTAAGATGCAGGTTTTGTCAAGAGCATAGCTCGTATTTTGTATGTAGTAATGGACAGTTCTTGTGTGTAACCAAGATAAGTGAATATCTATACTTTAATTCCACATCTTTTTGAACTCTTTAATTTATATTGAAATAAGACCTTATCTAATTTTTAAGTCAAAGTTCTTCCAGAAAAAAATAGTGAACATGATAATTTATAATAATAAACTTAAAAAAAATTATTTCCTCAAATCTATTTATGTAGTAAGATTACATTAATTAAAATAATTATTTTAAATCAACTTGTAATATGATAGTCATCACTTTTTCAAGGTGACATTTTAAAAAATCAATACTTCACTCCATGAAAATGTTATGGAATGAGACATGATAATTAGCATAAATAAATTATTTCTGTAATACAATCTAAAGTACACAAGCTTTTCCTCCATAATCATCAATCTTTCATTTTAGTGAAAGTAGTTGTTTGACTGAACTGACTACAAAGCATAAAGCATACTCTTCACTTCAACATATGAAAACACTAATTAAAATTTGAGCAACAGCTGGATATAGGGTCCACGCTGAGACCCAACAAAGACAATTTCCTCTCTTGAGGAATTTATGTTCTACAGGACCACAGATGGCCAATAATTAGTTGGGCAAGAATTGTAAGAATTTACTCTGTCTTGGTGACAATACTAAGAAAGATGCCCAACTAATTACTGTGTATCTGCGGTCTTAGGCCCAACTGGAAAGCACAGTTGGGGCAAGTGTTAAGAAGTTTGGACAGTTTAAAAAGTACACTTCTGTTCCCAGAGAGGTGGACACAATTTTTTCTTTTTTGAGTTGGAGTCTCACTCTGTCACTCAGGCTGGAGTGCAGTGGCATGCTCATGGCCAATGTAGCGTCGACCAGCTGGGCTCAGACTATCCTTCTGCCCCAGCCTTCCAAGTAGCTGGAACCACAGGTGTGTGCTACCTTGCCTGGATTATTTTTTGATTTACTGTAGAGATGAGGGCTCTCCAAGTTGCCCAGGCTGGTCTCGAACCCCAGGACTCAGGCAATCTTCTTGCCTTGGCCTCCCAAAGTGCTGGGATTACAGGCTGAACCACCACACCTGGCCAAGTGGACATACTTTAAAGCCCAACCCTGACAACTGTTCCTGAGATTCAGGTGTGCATCCTTGTATGCTGCAGCCAAAAGAAAAGAGCCACCAGGAGACAGAATATGATATTCCAGCTAATGGACACTTTGCCAACAAGTTGGTAGCACAGTTTGATTTGCTGAATGCCTCTGGAGCAGCCACAGAGCAAAAAAAAGTCAAGTCTCTGTAGGTTGCTCACATGTGGCGGTTTCTGGGGAAGGTCTGTTACTCTTGGTGTGGCTGCCTGTAAGGAGATGATGCTCTGTTTCCTTTATAAGGTAGAATCATTGTTGGAAAATCAAACAAAATGAGAGATGCTATATATAATCATTCCTGAAGAAATGCTTTAAATGAAAAATGACATTGCACAGATGTTTTTATTGTGACATGATAATATCAGAAAAATATACTAAAAGCAAACAAAAATTACAACCAGAGTCTTTAAGTATCTTGTGATTTATCACTCCAGGATACAATTGGATTGTCAATTTAGTGATAATTATGAAAACTGCCTAGTAACAAGGGAAAGTATTTGTGAATTACATAAAATGAATAAAGCTGAAAACTACAGATCATATGTTTTGTTTAAACTATATGGGAAAAATTGAATGTCCATAGAGGCAAATAAAAAGATAGTAAACAAACAAGTACTGAACTTAAATCAGTTCTGAATTTATGATCTTTATTTATCACTTGTGATCTACACTTGGGCAAATTAATCAGTCCTGTTGAACTCATGATTGTCAAATGGGCATAATCTATCAATTTTATTCTAAGTCTGTGTGTATCAACTAGGATAACATGCCTATCATCAATACAGTGCAGGTAAGTTCAGAACCCAGGCAGCCTGCTCAAAGTCTGATTCTGCCAATTATTACATATGGATCTGTGGACAAGGTAATTAACTAAGGATATCTCAGCTTTCTGATTGGTAAATAAGATATTTAGTTCACCGGTTAAAAGCATGGATGTTGGCACCACATGCTAGCATTTGAATCAATTATTTCCAGGTTTGGGCAAGGTAATTTATTTCTCTGGGACTTCATCCCTTCATCTGTAAAATGATGAAAACAGTACCTATTACATGAGCTATTGTTAAAATGACATGATTTAATTTGTTTTAAGAGTTTCTGGGATAGTGCCTGGCACACAGTAGGCACTTAATAAATGCTATCCAGTATTATTCAGAAAAAAAGAAAACACCAAAGTTGAAGCTGGTTCTGAATTTGGGAAGGAGCTAAAAGGGAACCCAGACAAACAAAAGAGTTACATGTTACTGCAGTAGAACTATAGGGATAGGGGTAGAGAATGTAATTCTTGTTTTAGATTTCTTTAAAATTGCTGCTGTAATTTTTTGTTTGTACAATAAATCATAATCTAAAATGGGAAAAATGAACAAATCTGCCCTGTGTACCATTTCCCAAGGCAACTCCTGCTCAGTGACTGACTGATAAATTTGTGCTGTAGTATTAATGACTGGTAATGGATTAATCCATTACCACCACCACCCCACCCCCAGGTAATGTATTTGCATTTTAAACAGATAACTTATGGTAGGGACTGCCTGATACAGGAGTATCAGAGGCTCAATATAGAATGGTATTAGGAAGTTTTTGATTTAAAGGAAACTTTGGGTATTGCTGCAGTCACTGTGTCTTGGTATTTGAGAATCACACAAAGGAGAGCTGAATTCTAGAGGGCTCCCAGACTGCCCGTAGTCATTTTATGTCTGATCAATGAGGCTAACAGAGTCAAGAGAGAAGCAGCAGCATCCTTTTACTTGCAAAAACAGAGCCACCATACAGACCCACTGGAATTGCCACTGCAGAAATCATATCTGCTCTTCATCCTAATTGCCTCCCTCTCCCCAATCCCTGCCAAAAAGAGAAAAGCCACTTTTAAAGAATAAGACAAACTAAGTTGATCTGCCCACAAAACAAATATAACTCATTTCTCTGTGTCTAGAACATTCTGTCAAATATTTTAATGATCCAGTTACAGTAACTCAAGTACTTGTTGAATGAATTATTGGCAATCAGCCTTTTTTTTTAACAGTGATTTTATTTCACAAATATTTATTGAAAACTCACCATGTGTCAGACATGGGGGACTGAGTTGAGGAAAAAAAAAACAAGATCTTGCCCACACAAAGTTTACTTTCTGCTAAGAGTTATATCCGAGAGTTTCAGAAGGTGTACTCACTTGTACTAATAATGTGACAGCTGCAGTCACCTCCACCTAGCAAACATGTTGTTTGTCCCCTTCTGTTCTGAATCTCATTTCTGCTCAGCTGTCATCCACCCAAGTGACTAAGCCACTTGACTCAGAGAGCCCTCAATGTTGCCATTGTTTTTCCTGATGACCCCAGTGGCCTTGCTGAGGACTCCATCTTCAGCTTCTCTCAAGATTTGCAATCCTCAGGAAGTCACAGTTGTTGAGTTTCATGCAAACTGGAGAAAGCGAAAGATCTGCTTCTTGACCATGACCCCACTTTGTTACTGGTATCCCCAAAGCAGTTCCCTTTACTCAAAAATTCTCATTTGAGTGGATGAGCTAGATTCTGAACATCCTTGTTGATCAAAAATCTCATGAAGACAGGCCTATGAATTTTAGTCATAGATCACAAATACAGGCCTAGGAGCCAAATGGGCACTTGCTCTGTCCTTGCCATTCTCACCTCGATATTTCTCTATGGACCAAACTCCTCCATTCTCCAGTTACAAGGCAGACATTTCCCACAGAACTTAGAAAGGAATGATACACACCAAGATGATGTCTTCATTCATTACCTCTGAATGCTCTGTTACATTTTTAGAAGGTATAGTGATACTAGTTCTTCTATTTTAGTCTTTTCCCCAGAACTCATGTTTTGGACAACCAGGCTGGGTCAGAAAACAATCTCTGAGACACTGTTCTGGTTTTAGAATCTTCTCCCTTTTTCACCCAATCTCCACACTGTCCTCTTCCTCCTAGATTAAACTGGGTGTCATGGCAAATTTCTGTATTTTGAAAATGATCTCATGAGGGAGATATCTAAGTCCTTCATGTAAACTGATCTCTTGATGCCAGCCCTATCAATTCTTTAAAAAAACACTGAGCATATTCTATGCCTAGAATTTCTGAAATAATGGTGAAGTCATTACATCAGTGCTTCACATCACTGACCTTCACAATCTGTCAGAGTGGTTTCCATGTCTTTTTTTTCACATCCATATGCCAAACTATATCTGTTAGAAGGTATAGGTCATAGACTTAAGCCTTGAAGTAAACCATATCTAATTACATTTTAACCCAAAGAATGAGTAGTACCTGCTATATCTATTGGTTTGAAGAAAGAAATTGACTAGTTGCAGTTCTTTACCATAAAACATAGAAATGCTGATAATTTCTTTTGGGGATAAATATTTATTATTTTAAGCAGATTGAGAGAGATACAAGATTTCAAATTTAACATTTTTACATGCCACTTAGGCAGGTGGGATCCCCTTGACTAATTGAAATAATGTTTTACCTTTTTTTGATACATTTTTTACTTTTTCTCTAAATATTTCCCCCCAAGTACAGTGCACAGCTAGATAACCTTGGTAGTTCTAGTGAGCCATACTAACACCTGTACTTCTAAGTTTAAAGGTAAGCTTTATCTATTCCAAAGAAAATGGTTCAATTAGAATAATTTCCTGGGGATTTTACCTTAGGAATTATTCAAACCTTATTGCTTTATCATCCTTTCAACATCTTTTTTACTGTACTGAGACTTTTCTATGCTGGTATCATTCTACTTAATTTATATTAATTATTGCTACATGGCGTAAATAAATGTGAAAAGTGCAAATTTTAAATAATTCTCATTTATATAAAAGTAGGAACAAAGACAGATAGTCTACCATAGCAAAAATATTCAATGCTATTTTTTTCAAATTATTCTTTAGTTTAAATAACGCATTTTTTAGGTAGACTGCCTTGTTACTATGACATTTATGAATGCTGGAATTTTCCTGTGTGATTTACCTTCCCCATGACTCTGTAATTGGTGGAGAATATGAAAAGAAATTCTTTTAGATAGAAAAAAAAAAAGAAACTAACAACAATAGCCAATTATTCTGCCGTTTGAAACCAAGAGACAGCCTGAAGTCTTTAGATGCAAAAATCTTATTTTAAAGAATAATATAAAATATTTCCGCTTTCATCTCCAAAAGGTATCTATCTACAAGTTTTTATTTCATATGACCCTGTTCTTTTCTGCTTTGCATTTAAACCTTTGTTCATAGCTGTGGGAAATCAAGTCAAAATCAAAACCTCTCAGGAGGGAAAAGAAAAGATGAATGTATAATATGTGCAAGGTACCCATACCAAACAACTTGGCAGTTCCCCTAATGAGCCACATTCTCATACCTCCCGGTCTTTCTACAGTACTGCTTCCTCTCGTGAAATGTTCTTGCTGTCATTTCCTGGATGGCTTCTGTTTCTTTTTAAGGGCTTGGCTCTGGTATTGGTTCACCAGGCCCTGGCCTCCCCAGTCTAGTTATACATCCTCCTCTGTGCTTCCTATGCACTGTGCCTCCTCCATCATAGCAGATCTCTCTGTGTTGTGATTGTGTTGATTCATCTGTCTTCTCCATTAGAGAAGTAACCCTCTGACGGCCTGACTGCTTTTCACCTCTGAGATGCCAGGCCTGGACTAGTACTCATCATGTATGATTTGAGTAAATTAAATGAATGTTGGCAAATGACCCTTTGCTTTAAAAGGAATGAAGGGCCACCCTGCAAAGACTGGATGTCTGCATCCTGTAATATTTTTCTGTTATGGTAAAATGATTTTCTTTATTTTTAGCCATTATTTAGAATCTTTCCATGATGTTTTAAGTATACTAGGAGAGAGGTCTCCAGTCTTCCTTTTTTCAGGCTAAGGCTCAATTATCAGGAAAATGTGTCAGATAGTTGAGATGAAGTGAATAGCCAGATAGAGCACAATGTTGTTAGATGTGGGACTGGTAAGGTGTGGGTGTGGGCTGGGAATACCTCTTGATCTCTTGAGATTGCTGGGGGTGCTGATGCTAAGTTGAGGAGCAATGGGCCTGGTATGGGGCTCGTATGACAGGGGAGGGAAGGAACACTGCAGTGAAGCTCATCATGGTCTGCAAAGCTGGTGTGGTAGATGAAAGTGACATGGGGCTATGCCATTTAGTGATTGATACCAGGCACTGAACAAGTTGTGAAAATTCAGATTATGAGCTATCCCAGCAGCTGTAAACACAAGAAGTTAAATCCCCGTCAGAAAATGTGAACCAGTGCAAGCCCAAGGACAAGCATGAGGTCAGGTCTCCTTAGCCACCATCCCAACCCTGAAAGTCTTATCATATCATCCTTTTCCCCTATATACATGATATTATCATGGGAAGAGAAACTGAGAAGAGAAAGCTAACTGAGAGAGTAAACACATTTTATCCAGAGAACACTGAAAATCATCCAAAAGGACTATTTATAAAATTGGTCTTTTAATTTATAATATAATTAAAAATTATTGTTATTATTTTCACAAAGGTTAGGTATTTAGATAATAATAAATTAGTTAATAATTACAGATTTATATGCATTTACATTTGAGTTGAAATATGAGTTATTACTGCAAATTTGTTACGTATTTATTCCCAATTTAACAACAAGCTGGTAGGACACAGGACTTCTCTTTGGCAATTTGAAGCCTAACTGGTGTTTTACAGGTAATCTCTGTTCCATAAGTTTTTTTTATTTTGATATATTATTTAACGTAACATAGACTGCACATGTAATGAAAACATTTGCAGCTGCATTTTCTTAATATTTTCTTGCAAACTAAAATACCAAATCTGTGTGAACTTTGTACTTTTACCAACATCTTTCTTTACACATGAGAAAACGAGTTCAGAGAAGTATAATGGCATCTTTAAGGACCACAAAACTCCTGCTTTTACCACAAAGTAAAAAGGAGAATTGTGTCAATTATCTCAATTATTTAAGAAAGCTATCATTTTGGTCAATTTATACACAATTTTCTTTTTAAAAACATACACGTTTGCCTAAATGGCAACAGCTGACTTCCTCCTACCTGTGCCCTATTGAAAATTTCATGGACTTATTATGCCAGTGTAATTTCCCCAGACAATGCATATTCCTATATTCACTGACATTCTCCAAAAGTAAAAGGGAGAGGGTATGAGGGAAGGGAGAATAAATGTGTTTTCAGGAGACCTGAAATAAATTATTCTGCTGATCATTTCCTGCCTCATTTACAACAGCAAAGTGAAATAGAAAATTGAAGCAATTATCTGAATCATCCCAGTCCCCTGTCTTGGGCACCAACATCTTTCCAAAAAGGGATGGCTAAAAGCTCTTTATTTAGGGTTCTTTAGGCATTTTAGACTTCTCTAAGCATCTGTCAGAAAACAGACTTGGCTTCTTTAGCTAGATGCGTTAGAGTGAACAACAGTGTCTCATTTGAAATTGTGGATAAGTGGTGGGGAAGACATGGTTTCATCATCTCAAGTGATTCTGGAGCTGTGCCTAGGAATAAACTTTTCAGAGCTCCTGTCATGTTTAAAGGGCTCCTGCATTCTAAGACTGTCCAGGGCTGTGCATGTTCTGGTATTCTCTACTCACACCCCAGTTTTAATGAGGTATAATTGGCAAATAAAAACTGAATGAGCTGGTATTCGTCAATATTAGTAATTAATCCTGTCCTTAGTAATAATTATCATTAATAGTATTGCCTATTGATATAGCACTTTGGAATTTATTAAATGCTTTGTCATGTCCCTTAATCCCTACCTTTAGAGATTTCTATATAATTTAATCTCCCCTCCCACTAAGTGCCCAAGAGTGGACTTCTACATTTTTAGATGTGCTTGAAACGTAGGACTTTGCTTGTTTGTTTCTTTGTGCTTTTACATACCTTGTTTCCCTATTGTTATGGATCTTAATCTTTCAAGCCTCATTTCAGGAATCATCTTTTCCATGATTTTTTCTGACATTGCCTTTCTCTCCTGCTTATCCCAGAGAAATGTGACACATTACTTCCTCTCCAGTGTCCTAGAATTTAATAAATTCTGTCGTATAGATCTGTCAAATTATATGTAAATGTGGTTACTTTCTTATACCTCTACCCTAGACTTGGAATTCCTTCAGGGAATGGTTTCTTCCTACTTTGTATGCCAAGATCTAGCAGTAATGACTGGTGCATAGTAGGTTGTGCCATGACGGATTTTGTTTAGGTGATGAATGAGATAAACAGAATGATTTTTTAAATGAAAACCTTTACATCCTTATTTTTACACTAAGAATTGGAGACTTGGGAATTTAAAAGGTCTACTTTGAAAGTAAAGTTGACAAAGGAAAGGATGGGAACTTGGACTCAATGTCACTCCAGGGAGATTGGTTTTTTCACCTACAGTGTCTGCCCATTGGAGGAACTCACAACTGTACTCATTTCACCTTTCTGAAATTAGAAGAGCCACGAGCTTTCACTAATCTCTGCTAATTGCATATTACAAAAGGGAAACAGCACAGGTGTACATTATGATCATTGACACTGGAGTTAAAACATCTATGTTCAAATATCAGCTCTTACCTGCTGCCAGTTGCCTAACTTATCTGTGCCTTCCATGTAAAATAAAAATAAAAGTACTCATCTCATATGGTGTCAAAAAGGTAAAAGGAGTTTATGCAAGTCATTTGAATAGTGCTCAGCACATTAAGAGTTCTACGTGTTTCCTATAATTTTATATGTGTTGTTAAAAAAAGGGGATATGAAGAATTTCTTATCCAATGTGAAATTTGGGAAACAAAATATTTCAAATTAAGGAGTGAAATGACAGAAGTGTTCTTAGTAGGGAAAAGGTTGAAAATCATTGGATGTGTTTTTTGTCCTTCTGACTGAACTTTAAAGATCATCAAGTAAAATCAAATACTTCAGCCAGTACAAAACTGGAAAATGTCTCCTTTCCTGGGAGGATACTGATGGAGAGGTACAAGCAGATTTTCTTGTTGCTGGGAGCAATTTGGCAAAAATAATATAAGCAGACATCATTTCGAGCAAATACTCCCTTTACAATAGTCACTGAAAAGCTATTAAGCATGTCTCCAGATCAAAATTTACAGCAGAGCCCACAGATAAGATTCACAGCTTTTTGGTTTGTAAGAGGCCTCCTGAAGTTGCACAGGGAATATTTAGAGAAATCTTACTTTGCAGTACTATGTCTTATTTAAGTGATATTATGCATGTTAAGGACTGCTTTGAAATGCAATAGAAATAAAGCATAAGGGTGATACAATAAAATTCAAATAAACTGAAACAACATGCCAGCTCTGGGACTCACCAGAGCGTCTTAGAGTCACACTGGTAAAATAACATGTCCAGATTAGGCAATTAAGTCAGGGTCCTCATTAGAGAATGTGGAAATACATAAAGGAAGTACCAGAATTGAATAGCATTAAATGGGGTGTAGCTAAATTCTATTGTGCATTTGTGGGGTCTCTGAGTAAAAAAATAATAATAACAATAAAGCAAATATCCCCAGATCAAGAATGAAATTTTGACTGTATATTGCTGACAGTTAAAAGGCAGCATGGAAGAGACACAGCATTTGACAAAAGTCAGAAAATCTAGTTCTTGTCTCAGTTCTGTTTATTCTTAGCAACATGATTTTAAGAAGTTAGGTAATCTCCCTCTATTCTGTAAACTGGGAGTTAACACTGCCTACTCTGCTGACTTGTGGTGAGGATCAGATGAAACAATGGATGTGAAAGCACCTTTGAAACTTCCAAGTATCAAAAAATTCAAAATGTTCCTAGAGACAATTTTTAACACAAACTTCCAAAACATATATTTTCCACACACAGAGCCTACATTTCTTATTTCAAGAGAGATTGAAAATGGACTTCTTATTTGCATAAAAGGGATAAAGTAAGAAAAAGTAATGGAGCTAGAAACAAAATGGTTAGTGTTTAACAAGTGAGCAAAAACAATTGTGTTTTGTTTTTCCCTAAAATGTATCCTGGGAGGCTATATAATTGAAAATTTCTGACTCTCAAATGAGCACAGAACATAATTTTTGAAGAGACCTTGCTTAGCGTGAGTTCTTGGGATTGGACTCTTCAGGACTAAAGGGAAAATTGAATGAAGAGCTTAGGGTTCCATTAGGAACAAATTTTCCTCTGCCTGAGTAACTCAGGATAATCCTGCTGTGACAGTAGAAACCTTGCCAGCCACCCCAATGGCACTGTGAAAAGATAACCAGAGCTGTAGGGCTTCTTTTTCAGATACCAGGCCCTTGACTAAATTAGGAATGGGGCCAGCAACCACACAATCTCTGTTAGACAGTATTATTTTTCATCCTGGAGCAGAAGCTTAAACCCCTAACTCATGAGGTCTGTGTGACAGACTGCATATTAGGAGTAGGTAGGGATAAGTGATAGGTGATAGATCCTAAATGTAAATTATAGATTCTGCTTCAGAAATAAGATAATTCACAGCATTACCAATGTAGAGTGCATAAATAATTAATCATCCTTTCATAACCCTGGAAACTTTTGGAAAATATAGTGGGGATAAAAGCATATCTGTAAACTCTCATTTAACATAAAATGACCAAAAAGAACTAATGATATGGAAGAAAGCACCAGCAGCACTGAAGCTAGAGATACTGTCAATTATAAGCATTTTAAGACTATTTGTTAGATACAACATAGTTTAGAATACTTTCAAATATGGAAAGCAGAATACAACTTACCTTTATTAGTGGTTGCTGTTGGTGCCTTACCCAGATACCTTTCACTGACAGGTGTAACTTTCCCCCAAATGACTTCTAAGGACTCACAGCTTCCATCTTCATCCAAATCCCATTCCTGTACCAGCCTCCCACGAGGATAGCTAGTGACCAAAGACTGATTGACACAGCAAATAAAAGGCTGACCTCCTTGCCTAAAGATGGATTCAATTCTAAGGTGCAAGTTTTGCTCCAGAAATTCCAAAAGGTCAAGGATAAAAACTAATCTCCAGCTGAGAGATCATATCTTGCTTAGTTTCATTGCTTTTCCCTTTCCTGCTTTACTGCCTCCTCCTGAGGATGCTCTCAACATTTTCATGAAAACCTCCCTTTCAGTCTCTACTTCTAGGGAACTAGATGTCTCAGACATTTTAGAGGAGTGATGATATATTGTTGTGAAATGAAGGTGGAAAAATTACGGACATTTTATTAATACCTCCAAATTGGGAAGGTCCAGGGATAGAGGTATGGATAGGCTATGAGAAGGATTTGGAAGATCCATTTTGGGATTCTGTTCTTTGACATAGGTCTATTATATTCTAAGACAACAGTGGTTCAGTCAGAGCAACTTATTTTTCTCCAAGATGATTTTTTAGTAGCAAAACTGATTTGAGAAGAAAGTCTACTATAGAATTTATCTATTGCTGAAAAATAATTGCCATGTATGTAGTAAGTTAAAGCAGTACACATTCTGTGGGACAGGAATCAAAGCATGGCTCAGGAGAGTCCTGTGCTTCAGGGTCTCATATCAATTTAGGTTTTATTGGGTCTGGTGTCTCATCTGAGACTCAGCTGGGTAAGGATCAATTTCCAAACTAATGGGATTGTTGGCAGTATTCAGTTCTATGGGCTGTCAGATTGCTGGCCTCAGCTCCTTGCTGACTGTTGGCTAGTTGCTGGCTGTTGGCTAGTTGCTGTTTCTTGCCTATGGATCTCTCTAGATGGTAGTGTTCTTCATCAAAGGTAGTGAGGGAAAGCATCAACAAAGAGAGCTACTAGCAAAAGTCAGAATGGAACGTGACAATCATACAAGTAACATCCCTTCACTTTTGCTGTATTCAGTTAGAAGCAAGTCACAGACTCTGCTCACACTCAAGAGGAGTTTACACCAGGGTAAAAACGCTAGGAGGTGGGGACCACTGGGAGGAGACTCTCTTAGAGTCTGCTACCACATCCATTGATTTAGAGCAAGAAGGTCTGGAAATGAGGGTGATCATTAGAAGGATGTTGGAGTATCTATCTATGTAAAACCATTTAACAATTTTGAATAATTAGTTGTAAAATGTTTAATTACGGAGAAAACATAGAAATCTGGAAAAGTTTTAGTTTAGTTTTTTTTCCCCTCACATAAGTTTTTGTCTATATTAGAAATGGGAGAGAACCAAGGGCCCCTATGATTGGAAAATATTTTCTCTGAACTTAGCTGAGTTGGCCTCCATGCAGTAGATTTCAACAAATATACAGAAAATGCCTTCAGGGAAAATGTGCTTTGGCTGTAGCATTCTACAGTGCTAACTTGATTTCCACTTTCTTGAAACTACTGAATGACTGAGGTGATAATATCAACCTACATCATTACCTTCCAGTTTACTTTCCAGGAACACACTTTATAAGATGTCAGGGGAAAATCAAGAAAGTTGAGAGTCAGTAGAAAACCTCTGGCTATCAAAGATAGGTAAAATGGAATTCATTATACTAAGTCCATCATCCTCACCCCGGTAATAAATGGGATTAACATATTCTACAACAATAGTGTGAAACATGTAGTTGAAGAGTATCTATTTGAAGATTTACTCAGGGCAACAAAATAAACATTTAGGTACTAATTTGGACTAATATTACAAATAATATGGTATCTTCTAAAAAGTTATAAAAATGATTAGAAAAAAGAATAGATAATGGTGATTCAAGATACCCATAATTTATGTTTCTAGGTAAGAAAATAGAAGACAGCAAAATAAAAGAAAAAAATAGAATAAAGCAGAAATATAAACGAAATTTTCTGAATTAAGATAAGTCTTAATTTGTTTATCAGTAGTACTCTCTGTGTATCAGGCAGAATTGATAAAAAAGTAACCAACACTGAGAACTATTTTGATGAGGTTATTGTGTTTCAAAGCCTAAAGAGAACTGCACAAGCAAATAGAAGGGCCGGAACACATTAGCTAAATGGGAAAACAAACTTATGACTGGCTGCCTCTCAGTCATGAAATATGCTACAGAAACACAGAAAAACGTTTTGAAGCAATAAATGTGTTTTGACCTCAATAAGAGTTATTCCTCAATGCCAAAGCAATAAAAAGTTACCACCCCTGAAACTTACAAGAAGGGAAAGAACAAACAAAAAATTTGTAGGCATACTCCCAAAATCAAGGGGAAAATAAAAATATGAATAAGTGGGAGATTGAGATAATAAAAGCACTAATTGGTTATTAATTGCAAATCCACTTCAGCAAATAATTACATCTAAAATACATATCCTTACAAATGTGAACAAAGATAGGCATACCAGGAGTCTCATTGCTCCTATTTTAATCAAAACAACCTATTTAGCATTATTTCCCACTTCATCATTAGTCATTTAGATTTACTATATATTTTATAAGATCAGTTGCATACCATTGTATTGTCTTGATTTTCTTATTACCTTGAAGTCTATTGCTCTGAATCGCTGGCAATTGGCTATGCTGTTTTCTATTATTCTTCAGATGTGGTTCTTCACATGTGGCAGTTTATTTTCTGTATTCTTACACTTGAGTAACATCTTACCTAAGTAGAAAATTCTTACATTGCAGTCTTTTATCTTCAAAGTTTGTAGAAGTTAGTCCACCAGATTCTAGCTTCTAGTTTTTCATATGAGATATTCAGTGAATTTATTCTTTGCTACAAAATTTCTCCTTTCTGTTGGAAGAGAGTAGAGGTTTACCTTTGGAGATGGGTTTAATCAAGATACATATGTTTTAGTGTGTGTCTTTTCCAATCAAAATGGGAATTCAGTGATATCTTTCGATCTAAAGCTTAAAATATTTCTTAAACTCAGGGGAGTTGAAGTTTTAGTTATTATTTTAAATTATTTTCTTCTATTTTTTCTGTTAGATCTTCTAAATTTGTTACCAATATTAGTTTCTAAGGGCTGTTGCAACAACTTACCACAACCTGGGTGAAACAACAGAAATTTATTCTCTAACAGTTTTGGAGGCTAGAAGTCTGAAACCAGGGTATCAGTAGGGATGTGTTCTTTCTGTAGTCTCTAAGAAAGAATATTTCCTTGCCTCTTCCAGCTTCTAGTGGTTGCCAGCAATCCTTGGCATTTCTTGGCTTGTGGCAACATGGCTTTAATTTGCCTCCTTCTGCACATGGTTTTATTCCCTGTGTCTTCAAATTCCTACAGGGACACTAGTCACTGGCTTTATGGCCCACTTTAATCCTTAATGACATCATCTTAACTTGATTACATCTGCAAAGACCCTGTTTCTCAATAAGGTCATATTAACAGGTACTAGAGCTTAAAACTTTGTCTTTTGGGGGACACAATTCAACCAACATCATCGGTGTCTTTAATTTCATGATATCCATCTCTTTTTGAAGTACTTACACTTTATATTCAATTTGCATAAACACTAAGTTTTCAACAGCTAACATGGTCTCTAATTAATCTATTACATTTCAACCTTAAAAACATGGTTTTATTTGATAAAAATAATTTTGTGCTGTGATTCGGTCTCTGTATTGCAGCAGCCCAAATTAGGACACTTGCATAATGTTTGTCTATTAAAAAAAAAATCAGCTGAAGGACAGGTTGGTAAAGACACAGGTTTATTAATGCTTACAGGAGGGAACTGATGGCAGCTGGTTGGTACAAAGCCCTCCACACCCCAATAAATGTGGGGGAGGTTATGTACCCCCAATAACATAAACACACCTGTTGGAGAAGGGGCGAGGCACAGACAATAGTATGACGTGCAGAGAAGCAGGAACCAGGATGTTTTTCCCCTTATGACATACCTTGAATATGCAGGTGTACATATCTCCAGAACATCTTGAGTGAGTGCAAATGGCCTTCTTCCCAGTCAGGGAGCAGTCATTAGGGGAGGAGGAATGGGGATAAATAAATATTCTTAAATGTTCTTCATGCTTTTGCTAGAAGCAGTCTGTTTTGAGTGTCCTAATTATTCTACTTCTCTCTGGGTGATTGGAGCTCCATGATTATGTCTTTTTCCTTCATCTACTCATATCTAATCTTTTGGACATGGGGCTCTTGGCATATCTCATGTGGAATCTACCTTATGTGGAGGTGATAATTACAGCAATTTAATTTCCTGAGGGCCAATGATGTAGCAGGTTATAATCTATCAATCTCTCATTGGGATATCCAAGGAAAGATTCTCTGCTGCTCTTGTCTCAATTGCAATATCTAGGTCAGCGTCTTCAACTTGGCTGCACATGGGATTTACCTTAAGAATGTTTAGTAAGGACCATTGCTTAGTTCTTATCTTTGGTTTAATTGGTCTGTATTCCCAGTCTGTGAGCTTGATGCAGGACTTCTTAAGCTTTCAGGTGCGCAGGAATCCCTGGGCATCTTGGGGAAATACAGATTCTGATTCTGGATGTCTGAAGCATGGAGGTCTAACAAATTCACAGGTGCTGCTGCTGCTGTAAGTAGCTAGAGCAATGGTTGTCAAACTTGATTCTGAACTGGAATTACTCGATTAACTCAATACTGAGAGATCTTCTCTGCTCTGGGGAGATTCTGATTTAATTGCTATAGGGTGTGGCTTAGGCAACAGTAGTTTTAAAAACTTCCCAGGTGTTTCCAATTTGGAGAACCGCAGTTCTAGAGCTTTTCCAGCCTCAGGACCAAGATTAATTTATCTGCTGTGTTTAGTTGCTGTGAAGTCCGTTAAGAATTTCCTTCTCTCAGGAATTCCTGGCTGTCAGAAAACTAACATCGCTCCAGATTGTAGGTATTATATATATTTCATGACTTGGGTTCTTGTTGCCATTCCCAGTCTCACCTCCATTCTGAGGCGGAAAAGTTGCAGGTCTCTTTTTTTCATCCAGGCCCTGGCAGAGCCCATGACCTTATTTATTTATTTATTTATTTGAGTTGGAGTCTCACTCTGTCGCCCAGACTGGAGTATAGTGGCCGCTTCTGGCCACTGCAGCCTCGACTTGCTGGGCTCTGGCGATCCTTCTGCCTCAGCCTTCCAAGTAGCCGGAATTACAGGTGCGTGCTACCACGCCCAGCTAATTTTTTGATTTATTGTAGAGATGAGGTCTCACCAAGTTGCCCAGGTGCGTCTCGAGCCTGAGGGCTCAGGCAATTCACTCACCTCGGCCTCCCAAAGCGCGGGATTACAGGCCGAGCCACCGAGCCCGGCCCATGACCTTATTTATAATTATAATCTTCAGGCCCTAACTGGCAGCTTTTGCATTCAAGAGACTGATCATTATTGAAAGTGGGACTGCAGGTTACTAAGGATGCATTTATGTGATTTTCTTCTCCAAATCCAAATTCTTAATTTTCAAGAGTTCTTTCCTATTCTCTGATTTGTTTTACTTTTATAATGCAGTATCTTGCTTTATAGAAGAGATCCTAAATGTTATTGAGGACTCTACTTGAAGGTCTTTCTTTCTTTATAATTTCCTTATTACTTTTTCCAAAGGTTATTATTATTTTTTAATCTTGGTGTTTATCTTGCCGGCTGTAGCCTTTCCTCAAATGTTTCCTTTGCTGATATTTAGAGTTGGATGATAATAACTGTGACTGCATTATCTATGGTGGTAGTTAAGGTTTATTGACTGCCTGGCTTTCTTTGAAGTAAGGGACAGAGACTGGGTATTCGGTTAGAGAACACCTATATAATAGAATGAGGAGGTGTGTACCCTATGGCACCAGCACCCAGCTTAAGTGGCCTTAGTTCCTCCCAGATTTATCTGAGGTTGAGTAAAACATTTCAGGTCACTGAATGCAGTATTAGGAGGGAGACAAATTATTTCACAAATTTTTGTACTTATACCTCATCCGCAATCCTTTTTTTTAAGAGACAGGGTCTTGCCATGTTGCCCAGCCTGGTCTTGAAGCAGGCAATCCTCTCACTGGGAGGGCTCAGGCAATCCTCTCGCTTCTGCTTCCCAAAGTGCTGGGATTACTTTTAACCTTCCTAATTACTTTTTCCTCTTGCCATATTGCCTTTCACTTGTACTGCTGGGTCAGCTTTATACTTTACTGAGGCTCATATCACATGTGCTCCAGACTGGCTTTTGTTATGCCTCATCTACTGAGATGCTTCCATTTACCACCCATTGATTATTGCTGGCTACTCTTTTTTCTTATTTTTTGTGCGCTTATACTCATAAATATTTCATTAGTCTAATGAAAGAGTCTGAAAAATGAGAGGAAGATCCTTCCCTCTGATATCAGAAACACTACAACATCATTTTAATGACCGTACAATATTTTAGTTTGCTGATGTGTCGTATTTAATTTGTTTAATGAATGTTTTGTTGTCGGAAGCCAGTTTTTCCCAAATTTTTGCTACCATAAACATTGCATAATAAACAACCTTAGGATGAAATCTTGTTGCAAGCAATTCAGATAAAATATTGCAAATATAATTTTTATAATTTAGGCATTTAAAAAATGTGTTTATAAAGTATTGCTGTCTTTTCAATATAGATTGCATCAGTTTACAACTCTCATTCTCCCGTGCTTACTCCAGCACTGGGTAAAATACTTATTTCCTTAATCTTCCATAGCTCTATAAGTTAAAGAGTTGATCTCATTTTAATATTATCTTTTTGAAAAGACTAACCATCCTATATAAATAACATTCCTCTGTGCAAATCAGTTACTCCTTGTAATTTTACCTTATCATAGCTTCTTTATAACACTGATCTAATCTAGATTTATTGATTCCTCCCTCTTCTTTTCAAGCATCATGAGATTAGCGCCATTATCTTCATGGCTGTACTCCACAAATTTAGGAAAAGTGCAGCTAGTTACACAGTAAGTATTTTATAAATAAAAACATGGAAGAAAGCACACTCTTGAAAATATCTTTTAGATAGATACTTTAGTCTGTCATAAATGACTCAATATTTAAGTATTTATTTTTTTGCTCTAAATTTCATAACCAAAACTCCTCTCCAATCTGGACCTTACATTTGTATGTATTTATAAATATAACACAAGCACCAGAGGGTTTATAAAACAAAGGACCCTCCTTTGGTAGAGAGATTTATATCTATGAAAGCACAGAGGACCTCTGGTAATTATTGAGTATATCCCAGAATGTATGCCTATAACATTGATTTTATTGCAAGAATATGCATGCCTAACTAATTTTTTTTGTCTTTATTTTAACCTCTTCAACCCCATACTGACCCTAGGATGTCTCTTTCTGTGATTTAAATGGTAGAAAATCGAACTATCAATTCTCTACAGATGTCAGAGAACCAACCTTGCAGACAGCTGGAAGAAACAGGTGTACAGAAATCCAGAGACTATTAACATATCTAATTGAATAAGTGTTGGTAGTTACAAAAGTAATTAAGAACAAAAGAAAGCTTTGTGAAGCGCCTAACAAAAACATTGCTGGTAATCACTGCCAACTTAAAACTCATTTTGTGAAGCTTTGTAAAAAATGAGAGCATTTTATATCGAATATTACCTTTTGATTTGTAATTTACATGGGTATCTTTATTGAACCGTTAGTCTATAGTTCCACTGAGTTTTTCCTATGTGTGTTGCAGGCATCTTTCAAACAGCAGTATCAGCAATTTAGAGTCGGCAGGCTTCCTCCTGAATATTTATAGAAAGATTTCAAAAGTACACTTACCAATTTTTTAAGTTGTCTTTGTAAAATTACCATGTTCTTTTATAACAATAATAATTTAAAAAGGGACTTTTCCTACCTTGGTTCTTTTGTTAGAATTTTCAGATCAAATCCCATGAATGGCTCCTTATAACATTTTATGACTATTTTTCTAATTAAAACAGAAGCACATAGTTATTGTAAATCAAACAAAGGAAATAATTTATATAAAAAATAAGTCACACATGTTACAGCCACATGAAAAGCATGTGCTATATATATTGTGGTGTAACTCTTAGCAGTGTATTAGTTTGCTAGGGCTACCATAACAAAGCATCATAGACGAGGTAGCTGAAACAGCAAACATTTATTTTCTCACTGTTCTGGTGGCTAGATATCTGAGTCTAGGTGTTGGCAGTGTTTTTTTTTTTTTTTTTTTTTGAGACTTCTCCTTGACCATCTTTCCCTGTTTTCACCGCATCGGCCTTTCTCTGTTTGCATGCCTACCCATGTCCTAACCTCCTTGTCTTCTCTTCTTACCAGTCATATTGGGTAAGGTCCCAATCTGATGAACTTATTTTAACTGAGTTATTTCTTTAAATACTCTATCTTCAAATATAGCCACATTCTAAGGTACTGGAGGTTAGGCTTTCCATATATGCATTTTAGAGGGACACAATTCAGTTCATAACATCAGGCTTTTAAAATGTGGTGGGTGTGTGTGTGTGTGTGTGTGTGTGTGTGTGTCTTTACTGAGGTGCAAATTAACATATAATAAGCTACAGTGAGAATTATATAATTTTATAAGTTTTGACATGTGTTTACCCATGAAACTATCACCACAGTCAATATAATAAATAAATCCATCCTCCTCAGAAGTTATCACGTGATCTTGCAATCTTTCTCTCTCTTTCTTGCTCTGTTCCTATCCCCAGACAACCACTGATCTACTACATGTTTGTTTTCATTTTTTTTTTTTTTTTTTGAGTTGGAGTCTCACTCTGTCGCCCAGACTGGAGTGCAGTGGCCGCTCCCAGCCACCGCAGCCTCGATTTACTGGGTTCCAGCGATCCTTCTGCCTCAGCCTTCCAATGTAGCTGGAATTACAGGCGCGCGCTACCACGTCCGGCTAATTTTCTGATTTTATTGTAGAGATGAGGTCTTGCCTGTCCAGGCGGGTCTTGAACCCGCGGGCTTGGGCAATCCACTCACCTCAGCCTCCCAAAGGCGCGGGATTACAGGCTGAGCCATCAAGCCCGGCTTGTTTTCATTTTCTAGAATTTTATAAAATGGAATCATATAGCATACATTCTTTTTTTTTAAAGTCCTGTTTTGTTCATTCAGCATAATTCTTTTAAGATTCCTTTACATTGAACTGTAAATTACAGCATCTATCACAGTACCTGGCACGTAGTATGTACCCTAATTATTAACTCAATGCATAAATAAAATATAAATAAATGACTATTTTAGAAGGTTAAGGGGATTGGATATTACAACATATGCAGCTAGATGACATTCATAGTTTTGGTGTTCTCTCTGAAGCACTTCTTTATCCAAGTGAGTAAATGAACCAGTTCTCTCTCTAGTTTAGAAAATACCTCTGAAATCTCTCTGGTGGTAGCTTGAAATATAAATTCATAACAGGAAGAAGCTAAAGGCAGGGGACAGATTATTAAAAATTATTACATAATACGTTCTATATGTTGGGATTGCACAGGGTCATCCATGTTAATAAATCTAGTAAGCAACTGAACATGTGAACAAGTAGGAAGATTTATTTATTTATTTATTTTGAGTGAAGGGAAGGTAGAAGACAGGAAGGTGAGTAGAAAATTAGAATAGGAGAAATAATTTCCTAAACCTACTTGTAACATGGCCAAACAACTTTATAAATGTATGACAGTATAGAAGAAAGAAAATGGATATTAGAAGAAAAAATACATTTGTTGTCTAAATTTTAAATTTCACACTAACCTTAACCAAGTAACAACGCTTTTGTGCCCATATCATCATGTTTTTAGGATCTTTTTATCCCTTTTGTTCTCAAACTTCACAATGATGAAGTCAGATGTGAATCTTTACTTTCTGTGCTAGGGTCTTTTATCTTGAAGATTGGTGAGACTGGGGAGTTCCTGTGGATTATTTATTTTGTAATATTTTTCTTCTCTATGTTTTCTGTTGCCTGCTTTTGGAAATCCTATTATGTGGCTAGTGCTACTGATATTTTTGGTTTAGTATGTCTTTATATTTACTCTCATTTTAAAGAAAATTATTTTCACTATGAGATTTTTCTTAGTATTATTTCTCAACTTGACTATTGAAATTTTTATTTTGTTAATCTTACTTTGTAATTTTCAAAGAACTCTTCCTGGTTACTTTGATTATTATGTTTTTATAGTAGCCTGTTCATGACTTATGGATATCATGTCATCTAGGCCATTTCTTAGAATACTAGTTAGAATGTTTTATACTTATTTTCCCTTTGTTTTATTTCTATTTACTTTGGGATCATCTCCTCCCCCCCCTTTTTTTTCTCAGTCTTAGTTTTTCATGCTGTATTTTTTCATCAAATATCTGTTGATTCTCAGCTGTGAATTTGTTTTTAATAGCAAAGTTCTCCTCAAACATTTAATTTAATTTCTCTAAAGATAATTCTGCTTTTATTCTCCCCCCCCTTTAAACTAGGGACAAATGCCTGAAGTCTTATGTATGAAGGTGGTAAGCAGGGGTTAAAAACAGTGGAAATGACAGTTCTGTATTTGAAGTGTCAGTTAATCTTCTTTTCAACCTCCTTCTAACTCTTGGCCTACAATGTATTGAGAATTCCAAAATATTTCCTCTAGGGATTTTCTGCTTGAATAAATACCTTCTTTACTACATTCTCTTTATATTTTCAAAAATGTTATAGTACTCTTTTCTTTACTTCACTAGTCAATGTTCCAATATCCATCTTTGAGAAATTTGTTATAATTTGTATTCTAATTGATGACTTTTGTGTTTTTTCTTTTATTTTTAAAAATTAATTTTAAAAATTTAAAAAATTATTTTAAAAATACACATAATATTTGTGTGTATTGATGGGATGCATATAATTTTTTTTAGTTTAAAAAATATGTAATAATAAACTCAGGGTGTTTGTGTTATCCATCACCTCCACTATTTATTATTTCTGTGTGGGGAACATTTCAAGTCATCTCTTCTAGCTATTTAAAAATGTATAATATATTTTGGTTAACTATAGTCACCCTACTCTGATATCAAACACTAGAAGTTATGTCTTCTATTTATCTGAATGTTTGTACCTATTAACCAACCTTTCTTCAACACACTCCCACACATACCCTTTCCAGTTTCTGTCACTCTATTTTCTTCCTCCATGACATCAACTTTTTAATCTCCCATGTACGAGTGAGAACATGCAATGTTTGTCTTTTATCCCTACCTTATTTCACTTAACATAATGACCCTCACTTCCTTCCATGTTGCTGCAAATGACATGACTTTATTCTTTTTATAGTCAAATAGTATTCCATTGTGTATATATACCACATTTTCCATTTGCCCATGGATAGACATTTAGGTTAATTATATGTCCTTGCTATTGTGAACAATGCTGCTTTCTTGTTTTCTTTTCATGTTTTTGTTGTGGGTTTATACCATTTTTATGTTTTAATCTTCTTTTATTATCATTTAATGGTTTTGGCTTGATCTAGGTTTGCTATCTTGAAACCTGTAAAGAGGAACAAAACTGCCAAACTTAAAAAAATATCCTGAAGTTTAAATTACATAATGTATACAACATTTTTATCTGCATATAAATAATAGTTCCACCTTCATGTCATGTAAGAATATCTTCTTGCAGGTGTTCTGCCACCTACTCCCACAGCATATGTAATAAAACTATAATCTAAATAATGTTTGTTTTGGAATACCTTGTCACAGAAAGCATACATACTTTTTGACCACTCAGAAGAAGATTCTATAGGTTATGAATGGTTTAAAAAACTAATCCTGGTTCTACTTTTAGTTCTGATATAGTTTGCCTACTAGCCAATATTCTGCTTTCTAGTCATTTTTTTCCCCTTAAGATACTTAAAAAAAAAAAAATTGGAATCTCACTCCATTGCCCAGACTGGAATGCAGTGGCACACTCATGGCCACCCCAGGATCGACCTGCTGGGCTCAGGTGATCCTTCCATCTCAGTCTTCCAAGTAGCCAGAACTAGAGGTGCACAATACCACACCAGGCTAATTTTTGGATTTATTATAGAGATGAGATCTCATCAAGTTGCCCAGTGTTCTTGAACCTGTGAGCTCAGGCAATTCCTTTACCTCAGCATCCAAAGTGTTGGAATTACAGGCTTAAGCCACCATGCCCAGACAAAACATGTTTTTAGAGAGATATTTTAGCTGTGGATCTTGGGAAAATATTTCATTTTTTGATCAAATTCAAGAACATTCAGCCAGAATGTTCTACAACTGCAAGAAACTGGATTCAACAACCTGAATGGCCTTGGAAGTGGATTCTTTTTAGAGTCTTCTGATAAGAACCCAACTAGCTAACATCTTGATTTTGATCTGTGAGATTCTGAGCAGAGGATCCAGTTGACCCTACCCAGATGTCTGACCTATAGAACCGTGAAATACTAAATGGGTGTTGTATTGAGTTTCTTAAATTTGTGGTAATTTGTTATATAATGAAAAACAGTGCTGATTGGAGGAGGGAAGGACAGGAGTCAGGGCAATAAAGTTACCTCTGTATCTCTTTTATAGTCCTCCTACTTTCAAGGGTAATATGCCTTGAAAGTCCTTAGTAATTAAAAAGGGATAGTTGAATATTTTTTTTTATTTCCTCAATATTCATCATAACCCACAGTAAATAGTCAGTGACTAAGCAAGTGATCTATAAATAATGATGTGATAGTTTATATTCTTGTGCAAAGTACTTACCATCTCTCCTTGTAGAAAAATTACCTTGTCTTGGTTCACTGACACAAGGCTGAGTCTATGGTATGGTCTAAATATTGTGTCCTTCAAAAATTCATATGTTGAAAACCAATGTGATGGTATTAGGAGGTGACATCTTTGGGGGGTTATTAGCTCATGATGGGAGAACTCTGATAAATGGAATTAGTGTCCTTATAAAAGTGTCCCTGAAAGGCAGCATTGCCCCTTTTGCCATGCGAGGGCAGCTAGAAGGCAAAAATCTATGAATTAGAAGGAGAGCCCTTACTAGACACCAAATCTGCATCTTCCTTGATCTTGGATTTTCCAGCCTCCAGAAATGTGCAAAATAAATTTATGTTGTTTATAAATAACCCAATGTATGATATATTGTTATAGCAACCTAAGTGGTCTAAGATAGCATTATAACTATTTTGGACAGTGAAATATGACCATAAGTGGCATATACTTTTCCCCAGTCAGGAGCTATTAGAGACACTGTATGTTTCTGCAAGACTTTCTTTTTTTTTTTGCCATGATATCTGGATGTGTAGATTAGGCTGCCCAATAGTCTGGGTCCAGGGTGAAAGTGCCATGAAGCAGAACTGAAGTTAACCTGTGATAGACATGAATGAATAAGAGAGTATTGCTCATTAAGGTAAGCCCATGAGAATTTTAAATCACTTTTTACCACAGTATGACTTGCCTAAGATAATCGAGACAATTCTTGGTATAAGTAGATACCTGCTGAAACAGAAACAAAATATGTGACATTGGCTCTAATGTGAGCAACTGATGCTATAGAATCTATTATTGGAAGCTAGAAAGATGGTAGCCAAAGATATGTAGTAATATGATATTTAATATAAAAATTACTGCAATAAACCGGGCATGGTGACTGATGCCTGCAATCCCAGCACCTTGGGAGACTGAGGCAAGAGAAATGCCTGAGCCCAGGGTTTTGAGACCAGCCTGGGCAACTTGGTGAGATCTTGTCTCTACAATATGACCATAAATGTAATTAAATACATCAACATATAAAAATAGAATCACATGATTATTTCATTGGACGCACAAAAAAGCTTTCAATAAAATCCAGCATCCCTTCTTGATAAAAACCCTTGAATACCTAGGCATAGAAGGAACATACCTCAAAATAGTAAGAGCCATCTATTATAAATACACATCCAACATATTGCTAAATGGACAGAAATTGAAAGCATTTCTCCTGAAAACCAGAACAAGACAAGGCTTCCAACTTTCACCCATTCTGTTTAGCACAGAGTTGGAAGTCCTAGCTAGAGCAGTCAGACAAGGGAAGGAAATCAGGGGTATCCAAATAGGAAAAGAGGAAGTCAAGTTGTCCCTTTTTGCTGACAATATGATCCTATACATTGAAAATCCAAGAGAATCTGTCAAAAACCTTCTTGCACTGATAAAGAACTTCGGCAAAGTCTCAGGGTACAAAATAAACATGCAAAAAGATAGTCTTATTCTTATACACCAACAGCAAGCAGGAAGATAAACAAATAAAAGGGACAATTCCATTCACAATACTAACAAAATAAATAAAATGCCTCAGCGTCTTCATAACCAGAGAAGTGAAAGATCTTTACAATGAAAACTATAATACACTGCTCAAAGAAATCAAGGATGACACAAACAAATGGAAAAATATTCCATGCTCATGGGTTGGAAGAATCAACATTGATAAGATGTCTATCCTACACAAGGCAATCTACAGATTTAACACAATACCCATTAAGTTACCAATATCAGTCTTCTCAGACCTAGAAACAACACACAGAAATTCATATGGAAACGTAAATGACCACAAATAGCCAAAACAATTCTCAGCAAAAGAAACAAAGCAGGAGGTATCACACTTTCAGATTTTAAACTTTATTATAAGGCTACAAATCAAAACGGCCTGGTATTAGTACAAGAACAGGCATGTACACCAATGGAACAGGATAGAGATTCCAGAAGCAAAACTTCAATTTCTCAACCAACTCATCTTTGACAGAGCCTCCGCTAACAACCACTGGGAGAGGAGAACCTATTCAATAAATGGTGCTGGGAAAACTGGCTGACCATATGCAGAAGATTAAAACAGGACCTCTACCTATCACCATACACAAAAATCAACTCTAAATGGATAAAAGACCTAAAACTAGCCGGGCTCAGTGGCTCAGCCTGTAATCCCGCGCCTTTGGGAGGCTGAGGTGAGTAGATTGCCTGAGCCTGCGGGTTCGAGACCCACCTGGGCAGCGAGACCTCATCTCTACAATACATCAAAAAATCAGCCGGGCGTGGAAGCGCGTGCCTGTAATTCCGGCTACTTGGAAGGCTGAGGCAGAAGGATCGCCGGAGCCCAGCAGGTCGAGGCTGCAGTGGCCAGGAGTGGCCACTGCACTCCAGTCTGGGCTACAGAGTGAGACTCCGACTCAAAAAAAAAAAAAAAAGACCTAAAACTAAAACCTCAAACGATAAGAACCTTAGAAAATGCAGGAGATACCCTTATGGAAATTGAAACTGGCCACCAATTCCTGATCAAAACCCCAAGTGCCCACACCATAAGATATAAGATTGATAAGTGGGAGCTCATCAAACTGAAAAGCTTCTGCAAAGCAAAAGAAAACATTAAAAGAGCAGGGAGACAGCCCTCGGGATGGGAAAAAATATTTTCCAATTGTATATCTCACAAAGTCCTAACATCTAGGACCTACAAGGAACTCAAACCTACCAAAAAGAAAAACAAACAAACAAAAGACCCCCCAAAAAACCAGCCCTATTAAAAATGGGCAAAATATATTAATAGACACTTTTCAAAAGAAGACATATGAACAGTCAACAGATACATGACAAAAATACTCAACCTCACTAATCATCAAAGAAATGCAAATTAAAATCACACTGATATACCACCGAACTCCAGTCAGAATGGCCATCATCAATAACTCAAAAACAACAGATGCTGGAGAGAATGTGGGGAAAAGGAAACAATTCTTCACTATTGATGGGGGTGTAAACTGGTATAACCTTTGTGGAAAACAGTGTGGTGATTACTAAAAGATTTAAATATCGACCTTCTATATGACCCAGCAATCCCCATTCTGGGATATACCTGAAGGAACTCAAATCACACTATGAAAAATATACTTGAACATGCATGTTTATTGCAGCATTATTCACAATAGCAAAAACATGGAAACAACTGTGCTGCCCATCAAAGGTGGACTGGATTTTAAAAATGTGGTACATATACATGATAGAATATCACACAGCCACAAAGGACAAAATTATGACAAAATTATGCAACAACTTTGGATTTGCAGTCTATAATACTCAGTGATCTATCACAGAAACAAAGAATTGAGTACCACATGTTCTCACCCATAAGTGGACTCTGAACAATTATCTTAATACTATAAAAAAGGAATTGGCTTTAGAGGGAAACTGCCAGGGGATGTAGTGGAGGGGCATACTTCATCAATAAGAGTAACTGGTCTCAAACGAGGTAAAGTGGGAACTAAAGTGAGGCCCAAACTTTACCTGTACAATGATCATTTGTACATCTAATCCTGAGTTGTACCCCACATCCTCAAAAAAAAAAAAGATTACTACAATAACTGGGAACTCGTGGATTTAGGCAGATATGTGGAAAACAGAATATCAGCAGTGTTTCCTGGCTGCTATGGCTAAATTTCACAGACCATTTAACAGTGGTTTTCAACCTTGGCTGTAAAGTAGAATCGACTATGAATAAAAAAGGCTGATTAAAACTCAGCCTTTTGATAAGAACCTAAGCAAGGATATGGCTTTCTTGTCCTTTGTTAAAACCTCTGGATATATTGAGAATGTGCCCAGTAAATTACTTTAGTTAGATTAAAAAAAAAAAAACTAGAAAAATTAAAGGTGTAGTCTTCTCATAGGAACTTGCTAAATTCAGGGAATAGGAAATAAAGTCTGCTATTGGCACATATTGCTTACTGGAACCAAATAAATTTAAAAGTTCAACTTTTGAGAGTTGAGTTATATTGCTAAAAATTTTACTAGGCTGAGCTAAAAGAGATTAAGTCTTATAACAACTATTGGGTGCCCAAGTTTTCACATACAGGAAGAAGACAGAGAAAGCAATTCAGCCTTTTGTGCCTATATCAGCTGTGACCAAGGTGGGTAATAGAAAAACAGAAATTTCAAGAGGGTGAAGTCAGAGGTCAAGGAGAACAATGAACTGATGGTTACTCTTAGGAATCAGAACTAGGACTTAAGCAACATTGCCTATCCTATGATGTGACAAGAATCTCTCACATTTGCCTTGCAGGATTTCATAATTGCAATGAACAGCGATATAGTATCTTTTCCAAATGGAAGTGATTACTATTGTTTCTTGGACTTTTTCCTATCATTTTGATATTGGGTTTGTAGGGTGCAAATAAACTTATTATTATTATTAATTTAGTTCAAAGTTTTCTGGATCAAAATAATCAATGACTGGTTCTAATGAAGAAACTAATACGAAGTCTTAAACTTTGAGTGTGATGCTATGATTGGATGTTGCTGCAGTAGTTTTTTTCTCTTATTTTTTATTTTAAAGATGTGGGGTACAATTCAGGGTTAGGTACGTAAATGGTCATCATATAGGCAAAGTGGGGATACCCTTATTGATGTTATGTGCCCCCCTCCCCTGGCAGTGTCCCACTACTACCAATCCCTTTCTTATATTATTAGGATAAATGTTCAGGGTCCACTTATGAGTGAGACATATAGTACTCAGATCTTTGTTTCTGTGATAAATTGCTGAGTATTATAGACTCTAATTCCATCCAAGTTGCTGCAAAATTCATAATTTTATTTTTCTTTATGGCTGCATAATATTCCATCATGTAACTATATCACATTTTCTTTATCCAGTCCACTTTTGATGGGTCACATGGTTGGTTTCATGTTTTTTCTATTGTGAATAATGTTGCAATAAACATGCATGTATATTTATCTTTTTCATAGAGTGATTTGAGTTCCTCAGGGTATATTCCCAGAAGGGGGATTGCTGGATCATACAGAAGGTTGATATTTAGTACAAATTTACACTCTCATCAACAGTGTAGAAGTGTTTCCTTTTCCCTGCATCCTCTCCAGTATCTGTTGCTTTTGGAGTTAAGTTGTATCTCAGTGTAGTTTTAATTTGCATTTCTTTGATGACTAATAAGACTGAGCATTTTTTCATGTATCTGTTGCTGCTCATATGTCTTCTTTTGAGAAGTGTTTATTCATATATTTTGCCCACTTTTTAGTAGAGCTGTTTGTTTTTTTCTTTTCAGCACATTTGAATTCCTTGTAAGTCCTAGGTGTTAGGCCTTTGTCAGACATACAGATGGCAAATATTTCTTCCCATTGTGTGGGTTGTCTCTACTCTCTTGATGGTTTCTTTTGCTTTGCAGAAGTGGTTCAACATTCGCATGACCATAAATGTAATTAAATGCGTCAGCTGATGTAGAAACTTATGAGAACTTGTTAGTAAATGGTGCTGGGAAAACTGGCTGACCATATGCAGAGGAATAAAGCAGGACCCCTACCTAGCACCATACACAAAAACCAACTCTAAATGAATCAAAGACTTAATGTAAAACCTCAAACTATAAGAATCCTAGAAGAAAACATAGGAAACCTTTTTTTAAAATAATCAATGTTTTTTATTATAATATTGTGGGGTACAGTTAAGGGTTAGGTATACTAATATGTTTTGTTCAGGCACCCTTGTTGATAAGAGGTGTTTCCCCATCCCCAGACAGATATTTACTACCATTAATCCCATCACCCTCCCCTCCCCATAGTTTCCCACTACTGTCAGTCATTTTCTTATAGTATTACATTGGAGTTGAAGGTCCACTATAAGAGTGAGAACATGTGATACTTGGATCTTTGTTTCTGTGAGAGGTCACTCAGTATTATAGACTCTAGTTCCATCCAGGTTGCTGCAAAATTCATGATTTTGTTCTTTTTTATGACTGCGTAGTATTTCATCGTGTATATGTACCACATTTTAAAAATCCAGTCCTCTATTGATGAACAGCATGGTTGCTTCCAGGTTCTTGCTATTGTGAACAATGCTGTGATAAACATACATGTGCAGGTATCTTTTTTATAGAGTGATTTGAGTTCTTCAGGATATATTCCCAGTAGGAGGAATGTGGAGTCATATGGGAGGCTGATATTTACAGCTTTTAGGAATCGCCACACTGCTTTCCACAGAAGTTACACTAGTTTACACTCCTACCAACAGTGTAGAAGTGTTCCCTTTTTGCCACACCCTCTCCAGCAGCTGTTATTTTTTGAGTTATTGATAATTGCCATTCTGACTGGAGTTAGGTGGTATCTCAGTGTGGTTTTGATTTGCATCTCCCTGATGATTAGTGAGGTTGAACATTTCTTCATGTGTCTGTTGGTTGCTCGGATGTCTTCCTTTGTGAAGTGTCTGTTCATATCTTTTGCCCATTGTATAATGGAGCTGTTTTTTTTTTTCTTTTCAGCACATTTGAGTTCCTTGTAGATCCAAGATGTTAAGCCTCTGTCAGACCTGATGTTGGCAAATACTTTTTCCCAGTCTGTATGCTGTCTCCCTGCTCTCTTGATGCTTTCTTTGGCTTTGCAGAATCTTGTCAGTTTAATAAGGACCCACTTGTCTATCTTCTCTCTTATGACCTGTGGGTTTTGTTCAGGAATTGGATGCCAGTTCCGATTTCCATGAATGTATATCCTTCATTTTCTAAGGTTTTTATGTTTTGAGTTTTTACATTTAGGTCTCTGATCCATTTGGAGTTAACTTTTGTGTATGGGGATAGATAGGGGACCTGTTTCAATCTTCTGCATGTGGTCAGCCGGTTTTCCCAGCACCATTTACTGAATAGGTTCTCCTCACCCCAGTGGTAGGTGGTGGAGGCTTTGTCGAAGATGAGTTGGTTGAGAAATTGAGGTTTTGCTTCTGGAATCTCAATTCTATTCCATTGATCTATATGCCTGTTTCTATACCACTCCCAGACTGTTTTGATGATTGTAGCT
>NW_007255970.1:1643-2556 GCF_000164805.1 Carlito syrichta | reverse complement strand
TCTTCCAATCCATGAGCATGGGATATTTTTCTACTTGTTTGTGTCATCTTTGATTTCTTTGAGCAGTGTTTTTTAGTTTTCATTGTAGAGATCTTTCATATCTCTGGTTAAAAAGATGCCAAGGTATTTCATTTTTTGTGTGGCTATTGTGAATGGAATTGTGGTCTTTTTGGGGTTTCTGTTTGTTTATTATTGGTGTAAAGAAATGCCATTGTCTTTAGCACATTTATTTTGTATCCTGAGACTTTGCCAAAGGCCTTTATCAGTGTAAGGAGGTTTTCGACAGATTCTCTTGGGTTTTCAAGGTACACAGTCATATCATCTGCAAAGAGAGATAACTTGACTTCCTCTTTTCCTATTTGGATACCCCTGATTGCCTTCTCTTCTCTGATTGCTTGAGCCAGGATTTCCAATACTATGCTGAACAGGAGGGGTGAGAGTGGACATCCTTGTATTGTTCCAGTTTTCAGGGGAAATGGTTCCAATTTTTGTCCATTTAGGAGTATGCTGGCTGTGGGTTTCTCGTAGATGGCTTTTACTATTTTGAGTTATATTCCCCATATGCCTAGATGTTCGAGGGTTTTTATCAAAAAGGGGTGCTGGATTTTATCAAAAGCTTTTTCTGCATCTAATGATATAATCATGTGGTTTTTGTTTTGACATCTGTTGATGTATTTAATTACATTTATGGTTTTATGAATGTTGAACCAGTCTTGCATCCCAGGGATGAAACCTACTTGGTCATGATGGATGATTTTTGAGATGTATTGCTGAATTCGGTTTACTAGGATCTTGTTGAGAATTTTAGCATCTATGTTCATCAAAGATATTGGCCTGTAGTTCTCTTCCTTTGTTGGATCTTTACCTGGCTTGGGTATCAATGTGATGTTGGCTTTGTAAAATGATTAGGGAG
>NW_007255970.1:0-1056 GCF_000164805.1 Carlito syrichta | reverse complement strand
CTTTGTGGGTTTTGGGGGAACTTTGTTGGTGTTAATGTTTATTTTTATTCCACTGTGGTCTGAGAAGGTGCATGGTAAAATTTTGGTCTTTTAAATTTTTCTTATGCTTGTTTTATGGCCAAGTATGTGTTGATCTTAGAATATGGTCCATGCGGTGATGAGTAGAATGTGTATTCTGTGGTCTTTGGATGGAGTGTTCTGTAGGTATCAATTAAGTCCATTTGGTCACGAGTCACATTGAGGTTCCGGTTCTCATTGCTGATTTTTTGTCCTGATGATCAGTTAAGGGTTGAGAGTGGAGTATTAAAGTCCTCAGTTATGATGGTGTTAGAGTCAATATCTTTCTTTAGTTTTCCTAGAAGCTGCTTTATGAAAGCTGGCGCACCTATGTTGGGTGCATAAATGTTTAAGATGGATATTTCTTGTTGGTGAAGTTAACCTTTTATCATTATGTAGTGGCCCTCTGTATCTTTTTAAATTTTTGATAGCTTAAATGGTATTTTGTCTAAAATTAGGATTGCGACTCCTCCTTTGTTTTGTGTTCCATTCACCTGAAAATTTGTTTCCCATCCTCTTACTTTGAGTCTGAGTATGTCCTTTCTAGTGAGATGGGTCTCTTGAAGGCAGTATATTGTTGCCTGGTGATATTTTATCCATTTTGCCATTCTATGTCTTTTCAGTGGTGCATTTAGTCCATTCACATTCAGGTTAATTATTGAAATGTGAGAGTTCATCCCTATCCTAGAGTTCTTATAGAGTTGTTGTTCTTTCGCTTGGTTTTTTTTGTCTTTCTTTTGGTTTTGGAGTTGGTTCATGTGTATTTTATTCTTTTTCCTGTACTCTTGTGAAGAACATTGTCTTTTTTTCCTTTTCTTCTGTGTTTAGTACTTTCTTAAGTGTTTCATGTAGAGGTGGTTTGGTGGCAGCCTAAGTTCTTAGGGATTGGATATCTGGGAAAGATTTTAATTCTCCCTCGCTGATGAAGCTTAGCTGGCCGGATAAGTTATTCTTGGTTGAAATTGTTTATCTTTTAGGACTTTGAAGATAGGGCTCCAA